>NW_026886772.1:0-79087 GCF_032173495.1 Musca vetustissima | reverse complement strand
CAGGTCTTACTATTATGCCATAGAAAAAAATCTGAAAAGAGTCAAAAAACAGCGTCATTAGATTCCTTGTTATCGACATTGTGAAAACACCTTTATCGGCTATTACGAACTTGTCTTGATCGACATGATCGAAACTGCATGTATCGACCTGTTCGAAACTGTATTTATCGACTTCAATAACAGCGTCGTCGTGCAGGCTGAATTGTCCGACAGTGGGACCAAAAATATTTTCCCCTTCCGATTTTTGCATTAAAATCACTCCTAGCAGAATTTTTTATGTCATGGCCAGGGCAGCGGTCATATGCAGTTTCTAGGCGCTCGTAAAAAATATCTTTGGTCTGTTCATCTTTGTCTTCGGTCGGATCGTGGGCGCAAATAAGACTGATGTAGAAGAACTTCGCTTTTATACGGATTATAGCTGTTCGCTCATCTACTGGAGTGAATCTGGAGACGAGGTCTTTCATTCTCCTGTTAACCATAAATCCGCAGCCAAATTCACGTCTCATTTCATGGCAGCTTCATGGCAGGGTGTAATCATCTGATTTACTCTTACGCCAGTTCCTTTCCATCGCATTTCCTGTAAGGCAATAATTTAGGCTTTGTACTTCTCGAGTACATCCGCCAAGGCGAAAACTGTGCCTGTTAAAAGGACCACGATCAGCGAATCTGCACTTGCAATGTACGCACGTTATACAGGCACATTGCAAGTGCAGATTCGCAGATCGTGGTCCTTTATACGTTTGCGGGGGTCGTCAACATTGGGGGGGTTCGGTTTTCTTTTTCGTTGCTTTTCCATAATAAGAGGGTGGGCAACTAAACCGACGCCTCAACCCATTCTTTATAGTTCTTATAGGTGAACTCCCGGTATATATAAGCTCACTATTTCATCGGGTGATGAAAATAGCTACCCCAGGTGGTACCACGGGGAGGTCAGTGTCCACAATTGAGATGAAAGAGGGACCAAGATAAGCCTGGACTTGGTTTCGAAAAAAATAACTTTAAATGCAAATACGCCAAAAATCGTGTTGTTATCCTTAAACCCCCTCCTTATTATTTTTTAGTATATAAAATTTTTTATAAATTTAAAAAAAATGTTTCTTGTTAAATAATTTGAAAATAATAAGAAGAAGAAGAACACAAATACTTATGCTCGTTGTCTTGTCTCTCTTTTTTATGTCTTTTCTTCACACAAAACAACAACAACAACTACAAAATAAAACGCCAATGAAAAAATTATTAAAAAAACACACACACAACAAAACCTCAACAAAATTACAACAACAAAAATATACACGTATTTGCTATATGTGTGTGTATATGTATGCGTGTGTGTTTGTCTATTGCTAAAAATTCGTTATCAAAAAAATCCCAATTTTTTATAAATACAACCAAATTCTATCATCTCCCTTTCCCCACGAATCATCAACATTTCCCCTCCAACCAATTGGCAACCCTGTCTGTGTGCGTGTGGCAACACCCCAAAGAAGTTACCTGCCAAATTAACATTAACCGAGGATTCCCGTATATTAACAACCACCGCTGCCGCACCCACACCCTCGCCCTCCCCATCACCATCATCGGGTCCACCATCTGCACGTAGTACCCGTGCTAGCAAATGGGGTCGCCTTTTGGGTAGTTCAAGTGTCGATTCGGCTAGCGATACCAGCGCCAAGGTAGCAGTTTCGAGAAGTTTGAGTGCCCGCGAAAGTCTGCGTGAAAGCACTGCCGCTCAGGCGAGGCAGAGTAGTACTTCGAGTAGCAATGGTGGACAAGGCAATAAAGTAATTGACCAAAACTACTACAACAACAACAAAACACATTTTTTTCTTATTCAGTAATTTTTTTTAAGTTCGGAATTTTTTGTTGCATTAAATTTTAGTTTTGAATTATTTCCTTATATATAAAAAATATCAAGGCTCGAGGCCTCACTTTTTCTATAAAAAAAAATCTGAAAAGTCTTCAGAAATTTCATTGTGTTACCTCAAAAGCGTCATTAGGTTCCTTGTTATCGACTACCTTGATATTCTTATCGACGCTTGTGGAAACACCCTTATCGGCTAATACGCCCTTATCGGCTTTATCGACATGATCGAAACTTTCTATAGAAAAAAGTTATCAAGGCCCCAGGTCTCAATTTCTTCTTTAAAAAAATCTCAAGACACCAGGTCTCATTTTGTCTATAAAAAAATCTGAAAAGCCTCCAAAAATATCATTGTTTACCTCAAAAGCGTCATTAGGTTCCTTGTTATCGACTACCTTGATATTGTTATCAACGCTTGTGGAAACATCCTTATCGGCTAATACGAACTCGTCTTTATCTACATGATCGAAACTGCATTTATCGACCTGTTCGAAGCTGCATTTACCGACTTCAATAGCAAAAAAATTCGTGAGACCCCAGGTCTCAATTTTTTCTATAAGAAAAAATTCGCAAGACCCCAGGTCTCATTTTTCTTCTATAGAAAAAAATTCGCAAGACCCAAGGTCTCAATTTTTTTCTATAGAAAAAAATTCGCAAGACCCCAGGTCTCAATTTTTTTCTATAGGAAAAAATTCGCAAGACCCCAGGTCTCAATTTTTTTCTATAGGAAAAAATTCGCAAGACCCCAGGTCTCAATTTTTTTCTATAGGAAAAAAATCGCAAGACCCCAGGTCTCAATTTTTTTCTATAGAAAAAAAATTCGCAAGACCCCAGGTCTCAATTTTTTTCTATAGGAAAAAATTCGCAAGACCCCAGGTCTCAATTTTTTTCTATAGAAAAAAATTCGCAAGACCCCAGGTCTCAATTTTTTTCTATAGAAAAAAATTCGCAAGACCCCAGGTCTCAATTTTTTTCTATAGAAAAAAATTCGCAAGACCCCAGGTCTCAATTTTTTTCCTATAGAAACAAATTCGTGAGACATCAGGTCTCAATTTTTTCCTATAGAAAAAAATTCGTGAGACCTCAGGTCTCAATTTTTTCCTATAGAAAAAAAATCGTGTGACCACAGGTCTCAATTTTTTCCTATAGAAAAAAATTCGCTGGGTCCGTAGGACGATTTTTTTTCTATAGAAAAAAATTCGCAAGACCGTTGGTCAAGTTTTTTCTATAGAAAAAAATTCGCAAGACCGTTGGTCAAGTTTTTTCTATAGAAAAAAATTCGCAAGACCCCAGGTCTCAATTTTTTTCTATAGAAAAAAATTCGCAAGACCCCAGGTCTCAATTTTTTTCTATAGAAAAAAATTCGCAAGACCCCAGGTCTCAATTTTTTTCTATAGAAAAAAATTCGCAAGACCCCAGGTCTCAATTTTTTTCTATAGAAAAAAATTCGCAAGACCCCAGGTCTCAATTTTTTTTCTATAGAAAAAAATTCGCAAGACCCCAGGTCTCAATTTTTTCAATAGAAAAAAATTCGTGAGACCTCAGGTCTAATTTGTTTCTATAGAAAAAATCGTGAGACCAAAGGACTCATTATTTGCTATAGAAAAAATTCTGAAGGCTCCAGGTCTCACTATTTTGCTATACAAAATCTGAAAAGCCTCAAAAAACAGCGTCATTACATTCCTCGTTATCGACTACATTAATATCGTTGTTATCGACATGATCGGAACTGCATTTATCGACATATTTGATAGAAAATTTATCGACATGTTTGAAACTGCATTTATCGACTTCAATAACAGCGTCTTAACGACAAGAAATATAAATTTTTTCTGTAGCAAAAATTCTTTTCAAACCCTCTTCGAGGTTATCGGGGCCACATTCCATTTCTTTTCTCTAGAATAAAATGACGAACACTTATTTCTCCATTTTTCGCATTGAAAAATAATCTCTTGGATTTATTTCTTATTATTTTAACAAGGTATTACAAATGGCGCCCAACGTAAAATATATTGTTTTTAATAATTTTTAATATTATTTTTTAAGCTAAATTTATGTTTTATTATATTTGTTTAATATCAATCGATTAAAATATATTTTTTTCAATATTTTTTTCAATACTACATAACCTAACATTTATCTCTGCAAAAAGAAAAAAATAAATCAAACACATTTTTTAAAATATTTTCCTTGTTACTTCTTTTCCCTGCCTGCCCTACGCACAAATTGGATTTTTTTCTCCCTAAACTCACAACAAAAAAATAAAAATAATTCTATTTAAAAAAAATGTTTATAAACTGCTGTAAAAAATTGTACAAAAAAAAACTCTGGAATGACACTTGAATGAATGCGCCTAAAAAATGGTTTGAAATCACACTACACATCAAACAACAACTCTGTGTGTGAATGCCTTTTGAACGCAAATCTACGGCAACTCTGAAACTCAATACCATCAACATGAAATTAATGTGAACGTGTGGGAAACCAACAACAATGAAATTAAAACAAATGCAACTCTGTGGCTGTCTCTGTCTATCCTCCCTACATCTCAATATCTCTCAACTGTGTAACTCTCTTTCTGTCTCTATATATTTTTATCTCTCTTGAACAACCTCTAATTTTCCTTATACTCTCTTTTCAATTTTATAATTTCCTCTCCTTACCTCTTTCCCATGCTCCATATACTTTTTTCATTTATCTCTTTCTCCCTTATTCCTGGTACACTTCTCCGGTGTCCATTTTTTCTGCCTTCTTTGCTTTCTCTCTCTCTTTTTGCTTCTCATTTCCAGGTATTCCCTAAGGCACCCAAACTGCAGGCGAGCCAAGCCACATTGGCCCGCCAGGACACCATCGATGAGGGCGGCGAAGTCGACTCATCACCGCCCAGCCGTGACAGCCGCGTCATCATCGAGGGCAGCAGCGCTCCCACCACCACAACAACAATCAGCCTGGCCGCTATCACGGCTAAAGACCGCAATCTGGCGTTGGAACGTGAACGACAAATCGAAATGGCTTCATCGCGTGCCACCACCTCGGATACCTATGATACAGGTCTGCGAGAACAGCCTCCCACGTTGGCGCAACGTGATCTGATTGCCACCGTTTTGGATCTGAAAGTTGATGTACGCCTCGAATTACAGCGCATGCAACAGCGTATTGGTCGCATTGAGGACATGCTGGGGGAATTGGTGAAACGTTTGCAACAGCATGATTCCTCCGGCCAGACAACGCCTGCTGATGATAACGTGTGTGTATGCGGTAGTTCGACGGCAACCACAGCGGCCAGTGGCAGCAGCTCAGGGGGCTTAGTTGGTAGACGCCCTGAAGGTGGGGCGACACATTCCACCGCCACAACGCCAGCCGCCGATACGGTCATAACAATATCCACAGTTCCGCCGCCGCCGTCTTCGTCGTCCACCGCAACGGGCATCATCGGTGCGGCTGGCATCGTTGCCGGTAGTGGATTGGTGGTTGCGGGCGCCCCCTCCGCTTCGACAACAGCAGGTGCAGCTGCAACAGTAGTGATGCCAACTACCGTTGCAGCAACTAGCTCATCCAACCTGCTGCAGCCGGTACAAATGGTTACCACAACGGGTGGCAATGGTCTCGGACCCTTGATGCTTAAAAAGCGGCGTTCGAAGAGCAGAAAAGCACCGGCGCCTCCCAAGCAGACCCATTCGCAAGCCGCTGCCGCTAGTGCCGTTGTCCAGAGTCCTGAACAGCAGCGATTACTCGAAGAAGAGTTGCCCACAATGCAGCAGCAACTGCCGGCGGCACCATCAACGGTGGCCACCACTGTTGTCGCCACAGCCTCAGGCAGTGCCGGCCAAGCTGGCACAACCACAGCCACCACCACAACCGGTGGTGGCCCAGCCAGCGGCTCAGCAGGTGTTGGTGGCCGTTCGAAACGTGAATTTCTCTAGCCCAAGATTTTAGTACGCCATCAGTCGGATAATAGCAGTTTTGAGCAATAATAATAAAACATCGCAATGTAAGTCAAAGAAAAATGAATCCTCTGAAAAAAGCTTCGGGATTCAATCTCAAAATGCAATGAGTATAGACTTAATCAAAAAGCTTTTTTTCTATATCTAAAACAAACAAAAACAATATTTCTAAACTAGCTTTAAAGCTGTTGGCGTGCTATAGATCTTAAAACAAAATTTTAAGTTTTGGTTCGGAAAAAAAATGTAAAAAATCGAAGTTTTTTTAATTATAGAAATTAAAAAAAAAATGGTTTATTAGGTCCAATGGCATTAGAGGAGTGGGTATCTGAGTGAAAGGATCTCAAATTAAATAAAAATATTTTTGAAATAACCAATGGCGTCATTATGAACACCTTTATCGACTATGGTCATATCATTTTTACCGACAATTTTTCCAACCGCTATTATCGACCAATTCAAACACTTATTTATCTCTAACATTGAAACCGCTTTTAGCGACAATAAAATCGGTTTAATCGACAGTGAATCATTATTTTCTATAGAAAAAATGTGGAGGCCTTTTTCGATAGAAAAAATCGTCGGTCTCAGTGAAGCATTTTTTCAATAAAAAAATCTGAGGTCTCAGTGAGTCATTTTTTCCTATAGAAAAAAATGATAGCCTCGGAGAGACCTTTTTTCCTGTGGAAAAAAAATCGAAGGTCTCAGTGATGTCTTTTCGGGGGCTTCAGTGAGAGCTGTTTTCTATAGAAAAAAATTCAGAGACCTAAGCGAGGCCTTTTTTCTATAGAAAAAATGCAGAGGCTTAATTTAGACCTTTTTCTACAGAAAAAATTAAGAGTGAGGCTTTTGTTCAATAGAAAAAAATCGAAGGTCAAAGTGAGGCCTTTTTGCTATAGAAAAATAAATTCGGAGGCTTCAGTGAGTCCTTTTTCTATCGAAAACGACCTGAGCGAGGCTTTTTTATATAAAAAATAGAAGGTCTGGTATAGCATTTTTTCTATAGAAAAAAGTTAGGGAGCCCCAGTGAGGCCTTTGTTCAATAGAAAAAAATCGGAGGCCTCAGTGAGGCATTTTTCTGAAGAAAAAATACGGAGCATCACTGAGTTTTTTTTTTTTTTTTTGTTTTTGCTACAGCAATTTGGAAGCCTTAATGAGACTTTTTCTATATCAAATAGGATCCTGAGGGTCTGTGAATTTTTTTCTTAGAATAACAGATAGTTTCATCTATCTATAGAAAAAAAATCTCAGCCTCGGTTAGGACTTTTCCTCAAGAAAAAAGTTCGGAGACATCAGAGGGGTCTTTTTTCTATAGAAAAAAATCGAAGCCCTCAGTGTGGCTTTTTTCTACAGAAACAAATTAAGAGTCTCCAGTGATGCTTTTGATCAATAGAAAATAAAAAATCGAAAGCCTCAGTGAGACATTTTTTTCTGAAGAAAAAATACGCATCCGTTAGGCTTTTGTCTATATTAAATAGGATCCTGAGGGTCTGTAAATGGTTTATAGTTTCTTCTGTAGAGAGAATCCTCGGTGAGCACTTTTTCATACAGAAAAAAATTGAGGCCTCAGTGATACCACTTTTTCCTACTGAAAAAAATTCCGAGAGGCTTTTTTATTTTAAAAAATCGAAAGCCTCAGTGAGGAATTTTTTTCTACTGAAAAAAATTGTAGGCATCAGTAATGCTTTTTTCTTACTGAAAAAAAAATCCGAGACTTCAGTAAGGCTCCTATCTCAGAGTCCCATGTTATTCCTACTTCCTGTGGCGTCATCAAGAACGCCCTTATCGACCATTTTATGGTAATTATTACCGACGACTTTTCAAATACCTATTATCGACCAAATTAAACAGAGTCCCATTTAATACCTACTCCAGTAGAGTCATCACGAATTACCGACGACTTTTCAAATATCTATTTTTCTATAAAAAAACACAGGCTGCCATTTTTTTTACAGAAAAATATAGGACACTGAGGGTCTGCATATTTTTGAGGGTATGCGCATTTTTTTCTATATTTTCTGCTTGTAAATGATGAAGATGGTAGTTCACTTTTAAAATTTATTAAATTAGCCTTGCTGATTGTTTCCCCGCATGCCTCTAATGCCCCAAGGCCTTTGGAAAAACAAAACATTTTTTGAAAAAAAAATATTTTTTTTAAATTTTTTTTTGAAAAAAAAAATATTTTTTAAAAAAAGAAATTTTTTTGAAAAAAAATATTTGAAAAAAATATAAAATTGGATTATTTTAAAAAAATATGTTTTTTTGTTTTGAAAAAAAAATAATTTTTTTTTATTTTTTAATAATATTAAAAATAAAAACAAAGCATATTGCTTATGAATTTTTGCTAATAATTTAGTATATGAAAAATTAATAAATAAAATACAAACAAACCCGCCCTATGAAATTTGCAAATATTACAAAAACAAAAAAATATCCAAATTAAAAAAATCCTAGCCTTAAGTGCAGAAAAAAGAATTAAAACAAAAATTAGAAAAAAATAATTTTTAATATGTTTTATTTAGAAAAATATTTTTTAATTTAAAAAAAAAAATTATTTAAAAAAAAATATTTATTTTTTATTTAAAAGAAATATTTTTTTAATTAAAAAAAAAATAAAAAAAATTTTTTAATTTAAAAAAAATATTTTATTAATTTTCTTCTAATTTTTTTATTTAAAAAAATATTTTTTTTAATTAAAAAAATTAGAAAAAGATTTTAATTACTTTTTTAATACTTTTTTTATTTATAAAAAGAATATATTTTTAATTTAAAAAAAATATTTTTTTTAAATTAAAAAAATATTTTTTTTTAATAAAAATTTATTCTTTTTATAAATAAAAAAAGTATTAAAATTTATTTTTTTTTTAATTAAAGAAAATACTTTTTTAAATAAAAAAATTAGAAAAAAATTAATAAAATATTTTTTTAAATTAAAAAAATATTTTTTTAAATTAAAAAAAAATAATCGCATACCAAAAAAATAATTTTTTTAAATTAAAAAAGTTATTTTTTTAATTAAAAAAATTATTTTTTTATTAAAATTATTTTTTTTATTAAAAAAAATTATTTTTTTTTATTAAAAAAAATTTTTTTTTTTTATTAAAAAAAATTATTTTTTTAATTAAAAAAAATTATTTTTTTTATTTAAAAATATTATTTTTTTAATTTAAAAAAAATATTTTTTTAATTTAAAAAAATTATTTTTTTAATTTAAAAAAAATATATTTTTTTTATTTAGAAGAATATTTTTTTAATTAAAACAAATATTTTTTTTATTTATAAAAATGTTTTTTTAATTAAAAAAAATAATTTTTTTATTTAAAAAATATTTTTTTTAATTTATTCCCCTCAAAAAAATTATGTGTGATATAAATATAAATAATTAAAAAAATATATATTTTTAATTATTAATTTTTTTATTTAAAAACAAATGCTTTGTTTTTGTAGGACGGCTTACAAAAGAGAAAATAATAACCAAATAAACAAACTACAAACTCCGCCCTCCCTTCTCTATATACATAAAAAAATAATAACAATAAAAATAAAACTTGCATAAAATCAAAAAAAAAAAAACTAAACTACTGTCTATAGACCAGGCCCTGAATAAGCATATACATATATAAAAAAATATATGGGAATTTTTTTTGTCATATTTAAAAACAAAAAACCAACAACAACACTTTTTGCTAAAAATATTTTTGTCAAAAGAAAAAAAGAAATATATAAAAAAATAATAATAAACTGCCATTGAAAGAAAAAAAATAATTTCAAAATAAATATTTGAAAAAAAAATTAGAAAAAAATACAAAAAACTATCTTTCAAAAAAAAATATTACACAGAAAATAAAAACTTTTGTTTGCGGCCCGTCCTTTTTTCATTACAAAAATACCAAATAATAAAAAAAACCACATTAATAAAAATAAATTGAATACAAAAAAATTAACAACAACAAGCAATATAAATACCTATAAAAATAAAATTAAAAAAATACAAAATAAAAAACAAAAAATAATTTAAGTAATTAAGTTAAAAAAGTTATTAATTAAAAGAAAATGTTACTGTTATGTTGGAAAAAAATTCAAACACAAACAAAAATAGACCTTAAACAAGAACAACAATAACAACAACTATTTTACAATAGAAACCAAACCAAAACTGAAAAACCACTCCCTCTAACCCCCCACAACAAACATCCAAAATGAAATGACAATCGTGTGTTGAAACTCACATAGCAAGAAAAATTACAAATTACAAAAAAAAATACTGCAACAACAACAAAAATACTCTATTTATTTTTGCAAAAAAAAATTATTTTAGCTTAGTTGACTTTTTTCAAAATAGTTAAGTTAAGTTTAGAAAATGAAAAAAAAAAAATAAATTAATTACTAATTTCAATTTATTTGTTAACACAAATAAATAAAAAAAAAATAAAATTAAATTTAAAAAATTAGGCAGCACTAGGTTCGAGCTTAATTTTAAAATATTTATTACATAAATATTTTTATTTGTAATTTTTTTTTTAACTTCTATAAGGCAAAAATAATTTTTTTTATTTTTATTTTTTTTTTTTTGTAAAAAAATATTATTTAATAGCATATTAGCAAAAATATATTATGTAAAATGCAAAAAAACACTACAAAAAGGTTTCATTATAATTAAGCAGATTTAAGATTAGCAGCGTACTTATCTTAATTTAATTTTTCACAGTGTAATATTATACACAAAAATATCTACAAAAAAAATAGATTTCAAATTTTTATCCTCTCACAGAGTTTCTTATATTAAAAAAAAATGTCTCACAGAGGTTCTCATTTTTTTAATGTCTCACAGAGTTTTTTTAATCACCGATGATCAGTTTCTATTTTTTTTAAGAAAAAATTCGAATTTTTTACAGAAACGATAGGACCTTGTTTTGATAAAAATTTCTCTGCAAACTCGGGCTGCTATTTTTTTTTTCTACAGAAAAAATCCCATTTACTCCTATCTCAGAGTCCCGTGTTATTCCTACTTCCTGTGGCGTCATCAAGAACGCCCTTATCGACCATTTTATGACAATTATCACCGACGACTATTCAAATACCTATCATCGACCTTAATGGTTCTATTTTTCCATAGAAAAATCTCTGTAATTTGAGTCCCACTGTATCCCTACTCCAGTAGCGTTACCTCGAACGCCCTTATCGACCATTTAATTATAATTTTTACCGACAACCTTTCAAACACCGATTATCGACCTTCATGGTCCTATTTATATAGAAAAAAATCCCTGCAAACTCAAGCTGCTATTTTTTTCCACACAACAAGTCCCATTTACTCTTATCTCAGAGACACATGTTCTTCCTACTTCTTGTGGCGTCATCACAGACGCCATTATCGATATAATATTTTTTACCGACAACTTTTCAAATACCTATTATCGACCATCATTTTCTTATTTTTATAGAGAAAAATCCCTGAAAACTCATGCTGCTATTTTTTTCTACAGAACAACTCCCATTCACTACTATCTCAGAGTCTCATTTTATCTCCACACTCAGGCTGCAATTTTTCCTACAGAACAACTCCCATTTACTCCTATCTCAGAGTTCCATTTTATCCCTACTCCAGTAGCGTCATGACGAACGCCTTTATCGACCATTTTATTATAATTTTTATCGACAACTTTTCAAATACCTATCATCGACTTTAATGGTTCTATTTTTCCATAGAAAAATCTCTGTAATTTGAGGGATTTTTTCTACAGGAAAAGTCCCATTTATACCCAAGTCAGAATCCCATGTTATTCCTCCTTCCTGTGGCGTCATCAAGAACGCCCTTATGGACCACTGTATTGTTATTATTACCGACGACTTTTCAAATAACCATTATCGACCAATCCCATTTTATCCCTACTTCAGTCGATTCATCACGAATTACCGACGACTTTTCAAATACTTATTACCGACCTTCATGGTCCTATTTTTCTATAAGAAATTCTCTGCAAACTCTGCCAGCTATTTTTTTCCTACAGAACAACTCCTATTTACTCCTATCTCAGAGTCCCATTTTATCCCTACTGCAGCAGCGTCATCACGAACGCCTTTATCGACCATTTTATTGTAATTTTTATCGGCAACTTTTCAAACACCTATTATCGAACTTCACGGTCTTATTTTAATAGAGAAAAATCCCAGCAAATTCAGTCCCATTCACTCTTGTCTCAGAGTCTCATTTTACTCCTACTTCCAGTAGGGTCATTATAAAAGTCGTTATCGATCATTTTATTGTAATTATTACCGGCGACTTTTTAAATTCCCATTATCGACCTTCATGGTCCTATTTTTCTATAGAAAAATCTCTGCAATCTCATGCTGCCATTTTTTCTACAGAACAACTCCCATTTACTCCTATCTCAGAGTCCCATGTTATTCCTACTTTCAGTAGCGTCATCACGAGCGCCCTTATCGACTATTTAATGACTATTTTTATCGACAACTTTTCAAACACCAATTATCGACCAAATTCAAACACGTGTTTATCGTCTATGTTGTAAACATTTTTGTCGACAATAAGATCGGTTTGCTACACTGTCGATTAAACCGATCATTTGTCGATAAAAAATGACGCTACTGAAGATAGGAGTAATATGGAAATCTGATGTAGGAGGAAATGGGACTCTGAGATAGGAGTAAATGGGACTTGTTCCGTAAACAAAAATCAGAACTGATTACATATATTTGTTTCTATAGAAAAATAGACACTGAAGTTTTAGTGTATTTTCTCTATTGGAAAAAGTAGTAATATTTTCTGAAGAAAAAAATGAAAAACTGATAATCGATGATTTTTTTTTTGAGGACAAATTCGCAAGCTTCAGTGAGGCATTTTTCCATAGAAAAAAATCACAAGCCTACGTGAAGCGTTTTTCCTGCAGAATAAAATCAAAGGTCTCAGCGAAACATTTTTTTTAACACAAAAAAATTTCGCAGGTCTTAGTGAGGCATTTTTACTATAACAAATTCTATAAAAAATTTCGCCGTCCACTGTGAAGCTCGCAGGGATCGGTGAAATAAATCACAGTACTCAGTAAGCATTCAATCCTCTTCTAAGCATTTTTCTTTGCAGAAAAAAATTAGCAGGCCTCAGTGAAACATTTTTGATGTACAAAAAAAAATCGCAGGGCACAGCGAGTAACTTTTTTCAGTAGAAAAAAATTCGAAGACCTTAGAGAAACATTTTTTATAGAAAATAAATCAGAGGCCTCAGTGAGCATTCAAGCCTCATATAAGCATTTTTCTCTCTTTAGAAAAAAATTACCAGGCCTCAGTGAATCATTTTTGATATAGAAAAAATTCATAGGGCTCAGTGAAGCAATTTTTTTTTAGAAAAACAAAATCGCAGGACTCAGTGAGTGTTTTTGTTTTTTTTTAGGAAAAAATCGAAGGCCTTTGTGTGGCATTTTTTCAATAGAAAACATTTTTTTCATAGGGAATACATCACTGGCCTAAGTGAGCATTCAAGTCTCTTCTAAGCATTTTTCTCTGTAGAAAAAAATTAGCAGGCCTCAGTGAGTGATTTTTTTCTGTAGGAAAAAAATCGATGCCTCAATGAAGCATTTTTGATATAGAAAAAAATTGCAGGCCTCAGTTAGTGATTTTTTCTGTAGAAATAATATTTTTAGGCCTTTTTGTGGAATTTTTTCAATAGCAAAAAATTCGAAGACCTCAGGGAAACATTTTTTGTCTACAGAACTGGGGACATTTCATCTTTAAAAATATCTCTAATATATTTTCAAACTTCCCTATAACTCAAAAAGCTTTAAATAATTTGCCTTTTATTATAGTTTTAATTGTATTATAATTTTTAAAGGAATCTTCTATTACTTTTCTATAAAAAAAAAACTAAAAATTAATTAAAAGAAATAAATATAAAGAAAGCAATGACTAGCGGTATTACACTAAACCAAAAAAAAAAGAAAATACAAATAAATATGAAGAGGGTACAGAAACGATATTACAAATAAATCTACAATAAATGCTATGATTAATTTAAAAAAAAATATATATATAAAAATAATTTCTAAAAAAAATTCTCTATTATGTAAAAAATTATACACTTCAGTTAAAAGAAAATTAAATTAAAAAAAAAACTATTATATATAAAATATGTAAATATATGTAAATTATAAAAAAAAAAATAATTAAGACACTCACCTTAAAACAAACAATAGAAAATCAATGGAATACTTGAATTTTTTTTTTATTTTCAAAAAAAAAATAGTGCATTAAATAATATGTGTTAAATATTTTTTTTTTTAATATTATTCCCAATTTTTTTTTTTTTTTGTTATTTTTTAACATATATATTTTTTATTTATTTTTTTCTAAAAAAATTAATTTTTTTGAGAATATTTTTTTAAATTTATAATATTTATTTACTTTTTTATTTTTTTTATTTTATTTATTAATTATTTATTTAATTTCGTTAAGAAATGATTAACCTCATTATTAATTACCACCACCAAAAACACGCTGAATTGGCATTACTTTTATTTCTACTCTCTTCAAAATATAAAGCATACTTTCAGGAGTTACTGTATATTCAGTTGCCCATTCATACAGTTGTCCCAATTGGCTTTCGTTACTAGCCGTAAAAACCCAATTAGAATAGCGTAGCCATCTTACACGAATGAAATAGCCAATGTTGACTAATGTTTCATTTTCTAAAGCATACTTTTAGGCGTTTCATGAGTAAACACTGAGGTGATTAGACAAACACAAGAAAAAAATTGATTTTAATGAATTAATCAATAAAAAATGATTTTTTTTTTATTTTTAATAAAAAAATCATATATTATATTTAATATATAAGCCTTAAGCTCGAATATTTTTAATTTATTGGTAATCGAAAGGTGGAAAAAAATTACAAAATGATTTTTTTATTTAATATAAAAAAAATATTTATATCACATATATAGTATATATGAAAATAGTATATCCTCCACATAAGGATACCGTTCAATATTCGGTGTTGTGACGATTTTGGTCACGTTTTTCAAAACGACTTGGCTGTAATTTGGTATTATGGATTCTCATTGGGCAGCAAATAAATATTCCTACCAAAAATTATTAATTAATTTTTTTTATATTTTATATATATTTTTTTCTACAAATATATTTTTTAGAATTTTTAAATATTAATTATTTTTTTAATATTTTTTATATATTTTTATAAATATTTTTTTTATTATTTTTTAATTAATGCAGTAATTTAATATTCTCATTGGGTAGCAAATAAATATTCCTACCAAAAATTCTTTTTTATATTTTATATATATTTTTTTTCTACAAATATATTTTTTAGAATTTTTAAATATTAATTATTTTTTTTAATATTTTTTATATATTTTTATAAAAATTTTTTTAAATTATTTTTTAATTAATTATTTCGAAATTAGATTTCCATTGATTTTCTAGATTTTTTTCCACATAATCATTTTCGGTTTTTATTTATTTTTTTTTTCTTTATTGTAAAAACAACAAAACACTACACTGCATATAAACAATTAATTTGCATTTAATTTATAATTAAAAAAAATTAATATTAATTAAAATTAATGAAAAAACAAAAACTATATGAAAAAAATCCAACAAAAATTTTCACAAGAAAGCCTTAAAAAAATTAACTTAAAAAAATGAGAGAAAAAACAACAAAACAAAAACAACAACAAATAAAAAAAATAAATAAATTTAGTGCAATTATAAAAACGAATTGTTATGAAAATTGAAACAAAATACAAAAAACAAACCAAACAAATAAATAAAAAACTATAGGAATTGTTAAATTAAAAAAATAAAATAAAAATTAAAAATAGAAAAAATACAACTAACACTAATATTAAAATAATTAAAAAAATAGCTAAATTAAAATAAAAAATAATAATAAAATAAAAAAATAAAAACTTTGTAAATAAATTATAAATATAAAATAAATTAGTTATTATTATTAGTTATATAAGTCACTAAAAACAAAAAATGTAAAACCAAAAAAAAAAAAAAAACAAAACAAAAAACCACTACAACAACACGCCTACAAATGCTTAAAAAGCGCGTAAAACTTAATACTAATAATAATTATATATAAAAAATTATATATAAAAAAATTATATATAAAAAAATTATATATAAAAAAAATTATAAATAAAAAATAATTATAATTAACAAAAAAATTACCACAAGTTAACTGTCTTTTTAAATAAAATGCAAAAAAAATATTAAAAAAAAAACAACAACAAGAAAAATTAAGAAATAAAGCTTTTATATGCTGTAATACGAATACAAATCAATATGGAAGAAAATTTTATTCTATAACAAAAAAATGGAAACAATAAAAAATTAACAACAGTAAAAATAAATATAAAAATAACAAAAAAAAAATAACAGGAAAAAAATAAGACACACAAATATTCACTGTATCGAACTCATTTCAATTAAAACTAAAATTATTTGTTAATTATATATAAATTAATTTTAATATAATTAAAAAATATATATCTTTTTAAATGTTTGTTTTTTAATTTATTCAAAAAAAAAAAATTAAATAAAAAATTTCAAAATTAAAAATTTTAAAAAATTAAATTTTGTTTTTCAAAAAAAATTTTTTTTTTTTTTTTAAATTAAATTTTTTTTCAAAAAAATATTTTTTATTTTAAAATTAATTTTTTTTTTAAAAAAAAAATTATTTTTTTTTAAATTAAATTTTTTTTTCAAAAAAATATTTTTTATTTTAAAAAAATTAAATTTTTTTTTAAAAAAATATATTTTTTTAAATTAAATTTTTAATACTAAAATTATGTTGTATATATTTGCTTCTTTATAAATTTTTTATACATATTTTTTTAATTTATATATTTTTTTAAGTTAAAAAAAAATAAAAAATTTTAAATATTTTTTTTTTCAAAAAAATTTTTTAAATTTTTTTTTTTTTCAAAAAAAAATATTTTAATTTCTTATAAAAAAAAAATATTTTAATTTTTTCCCAAAAAAAAATATTTTTTTTTATTTTTACACATTTTTTATACATATTTTTTTAAATTATATATATATTTTTTTAATTAAAAAAATATATTTTCGAAATTTTTTTATTTCAACCAAAATGACTGTAATTTGATATTTGGTATTCTCATTGGCTAGAAAATCTCCCCACCAAAAATTATCAATATCGGTCCAAGTTTCGGGGTAGCTCCCACACAGGGGTACCGCTCACTATTCTGTATTTTGAGGGTCTTGGGCATAATTTTCTAACCAAATTAGCTGTAATTTGTTATTATGGGTTCTCATGGGGTAGAAAATCTCGACACCAAATTTATCAATATTGACCCAAGTTTCAGGGTAGCTCCCATATAAGGCTACCCTCCAATATTCGGTATTTTAGGGATTTTGGTTACATTTTTCCAAAATAATTGGCTGTAATTTGGTATTTTAAGGGTTTTATGGGTTAGAAAATCTCGCCACCAAAAATTGTCAATATCGGTTCAAATTTCGGGGTAGCTCCCATACAAGGTACCCCCCAAAATACCCCCAGTATTCGGTATTTTGGTTACTTCGGAGAGATTTTTCAATCGAATAGGGTGTAATTTGGTATTTTGGTTTCTTATCGGGTGGCAAATCTCACTACCAAAAATTATCAATATTGGTCCAAGTTTCAGGGTAGCTCCCATACAAAGTTACCCCTCAATATTCGGTTTTTTGGGGATATTTGAAACATTTTTTCAACCGAATTGGCTGTAAATTGGTATTTTGGGTTCTCATAGGGTAGAAAATCTCGCCACCAAAAATTGTCAATATAGGTCCAAGTTTCAGGGTAGCTCCCATATAAGGTAACCACTCAATATTCGGTGTTGTGGATATTTTGGACACATTTTTCTTAACGAATTGGCTGTAATTTGGTATTTTGCATTCTCATGTGGTAAAAAATCGCCCTACCAAAAATTATCATTGGTCCAAGTTTCAGGGTAGCTCCCATGCAAAGGTACCCCTCAATATTCGATATTGTGGTTATTTTGGGGATATCTTTCAAATCAAATTGCTTGTAATTTGGTATTTTGGATTCTCATTTGGTAGCAAATATTCTTACCAAAAATTATTAATATCGATCAACCATTCAGAAGGTACCGTAGTACCTTCTGAATTTCGGTATTTCGAGGGTCTTGGGATTTTTTTTCCAACCGAATTGGCTGTAATTTGGTATTATGGGTTATCAGTGGCTACAACATCTTCTTACCAAAAATGATTAAGATTGGTCCACTTTTTAGGGTAGCTCCCATTTAAGGGTATCTTCGGAATTTCGATGTTTTGCAGATTTTGATGAAATTTTTTAACCAAATTGGCTGTAATTTTGTATTTTGGGTTCTCATGGGATAGTTAATCTTCTTACCAAATATTGTCAATATTGGTCCAAGTTTCAGGGTAGCTTCCATACAAGGCTACCCTCCAATATTCGGTATTTTAGGGATTGTGGTTACATTTTTTCAACCGAATTGGCTGTAATTTGGTATTTTGGGTTCTCATTGGGCGGCAAATCTCCATACCAAAAATTATCAATATTGGTCCAAATTTCAGGGTAGCTCCCACGCAAGGGTACCCCTCAATATTCGGTATTTTTGTTATTTTGGGCACATTTTTTAAATCGAATTGCCTGAAATTTGGTATTTTTGGTTATCATTGGGTGGTAAATCTCCCTACCAAAAATTGTGAAATTTGGTTGAAGTTTCAGGGTAGCCCCCATATATGATATACCTCAATATTCTGTATTTTGGGGGTCTTGGATATAATATTCTAACCGAATCGCCTGTAATTTGGTATTTTGAGTTCTTATTGGCTACAAAATCTTCTCACCAAAAATGATTAAGATTGATCCACGTTTTAGTGTAGCCCCCATATAACGATACCTTCCGAATTTCGGTATTTTGGGGATTTTGGTTACATTTTTCAACCGATTGATCTGTAATAAGGTATTTTGGGTTATCATTGGGTCACAAATCTCCCCACCAAAAATATTCAATATTGCTTCACTTTTAAGGGTAGCTCCCATATAACGGTACCTTCCGATTTTCGATATTTTAGGGATTTTGGTGACATGTTTCGACCGAATTGGTTGTAATTTGTTATTTTGTGTTCTCATTATGTGACAAATCTTACCACCAAAAATCATCGAAATTGGTCCAGGTTTTCGTATAGACCCCCTATAAGGTTACCTCTTAATATTCGATATTTAGGGGGTCTTGGGCATAATTTTCAAAACGAATTGGTTGTAATCTGATATTTTGCGTTCTCATTGAGTCACAAATCTCCCCACCAAAAATTATCAAAATTGGTTAATTTTTTATGGTAGCCCCCATATAAAGGTACCTTCCGATTTTCGATATTTTAGGGATTTTGGTGAAAATTTTCAAACGAATTGGCTGTTATTTTGGTATTATGGGTTCTCATTGGATCACAAATATCCCTTCCAAAAATGATCGATATTGGTACAATTTTTAGGGTAGGTCCCATATAATGGTACCTTCCGAATTTCACTATTTTAGGGATTTTGCTGAAAATTTTCAACCGAAATGGCTGTTATTTGGGTTGTCATTGGGTCACAAATCTCCCCACCAAAAATTATCAAAATTGCTTCACTTTTAAGGGTTGACCCCATATAACGGTACCTTCCGATTATCGATATTTTAGGGATTTTGGTTACATTTTTTCAATGTAATTGGCTGTAATTTGGTATTTTGGATTCTCATTGAGTCACAAAACTCCTCATCAAAAATCATCAATATCGGTCCAGGTTTTCGTATAGTCCCCATATAAGGTTTACCCTTGATATTCGATATTTTGGGTGTCTTGGGTAGGGTTTTCAACCGAATTGCTTGTAATTAGATATAATGGGTTCTCATTAGATAACAAATCCCCCACCAAAAATTATCAATATAGCTCCATATTTTCGTATAGTCCCCATATAAGGTTACCCCTTAATTTTCGATATTTTGGGGTTCTTGGGTAGGTTTTTCAACCGAATTTCCTGTAATTCGGTATTTTGGTTTCTCATTGAGTGGCAAATCTCCCCACCAAAAATTATCAAAATTGATCAAGGTTTTCGTGTAGTCTCCATATAAGTTTACCCCTTAATTATCGATATTTTGGGGATCTTGGGTAGAGCTTTCAACCGAATTGACTGTAATTTGGTATTTTGTGTTCTCATGAGGTAATATATCTCCCTAACAAAAATCATCAATATCGCTCCATGTTTAGGCATAGACCCCATCTAATAGTACCTTCCGAATTTCGATATTTTAGGGATTTTGGGTAAATTTTCCAAGAGAATTGCCTGTAATTTCGTAAAATGAGTTCTCATTTAGTCATAAACCTCCCCACCAAAAATTATCAATATCGTTTTAGATTTTCATATAGTCCTCATATAAGGTTACCCCTTAATTTTCGATATTTTGGGGGTCTTGGGTAGGTTTTTCAACAGAATTGCCTGTAATTTGGTATTATCGGTTCTCATTGGGTTACAAATCTCCTCACCAAAAATTATCAATATCGCTTCAGATTTTCGTATAGTCCCCATATAAGGTTACCCCTTAATTTTCAAAATTTTGGGGGTCTTGGGTAGGCTTTTCAAGCGAATTTCCTGTAAATTGGTATTTTGGGTTCTCATGAGGTAGTTAATATTCCTACCAAAAATGATCGAAATTGACCCAGGTTTTCGTATAGTCCCCATATAAGTTTACCCCTTAATTATCGATATTTTGGGGATCTTGGGTAGAGCTTTCAACCGAATTGACTGTAATTTGGTATTTTGTATTCTCATGAGGTAATATATCTCCCTACACAAAATTATCAATATTGCTCCAGGTTTTCGTATAGTCCCCATATAAGGTTACCCCTTAATTTTCGATATTTTGGGGGTCTTGGCTAGGTTTTTCAACCGAATTGCCTGTAATTTGATATTTTGGGTTCTCACGATGTAATAAATCTCCCCACCAAAAATGAGCAAAATTGGACCACTTTTTAGGGTAGGTCCCATATAAGGATACCTCTCAAAATTCCGCATTTTGCGGAATTTTTAACATTTTTATAAATGTCTTTTATTATTATTTTCATTAATCTCTTATATTTTCTTATTAGATATTTTTTCAATTATTTTTCTAATTAAAAATTAAAAATAAAAATATTTTTTTTTAATAATTTTAGTTTTAATTTAAAAAATGAATTATATATACAAATATTCAACATCTCTACTTCTCAGTACATACATAATAACAATAACAACAAACTAACTAACTACAACAACAACAAAAGAACCAAAGCATCTGAAACACCATATAAAAAATATTAAAAAAAAATAAAAAAATCAGAACTTTTAAAAAAATATTTTATAAAAAAAGACATGGAATAGAAATAAAAAAACTCAAAATACAACAGAATAACAATAAAAATAAATAAAATAAATAATAAAAAATAAAAATAAATAACAAAAAAAACATCACTAGTTTTTCAGAACACCAACCATAAATAACTAAAAATAATTTAAAAAAATATATAAAAAATTTAAAAAAAAACACACAAAAAAATTCCAAAAATTTAGAAATCGATTTGTTTTAATTTTCATTTTTTTCCCACTAAGAAAACACCTTAAACCTAGTATACCAACAAAAAAATGTTTAATATTCAACATAACCTATTTGCCTGCCTTTTTGCAAAACCAAAAAAACTCAAAAAAAGCCTTTGTTAAATTCGAAAAAAAAAATTAAAAAAATATATATATCACTGCTCTTCTATTACTATACTCCCGCCTATTTGAAATCACCCAACAAAAAATATCCTTCATCACATTAAAAAAAATTAATTTTTAAGACCTTCAAAATTTTCTCCCACAAAAAAAAATATTGAAAAAAATTAAATAAAAATAAAAAAATAATCACAAAAAATTATGCTATAATATAAAAAATATAAAATAAATTTAGTTATACAACAACAAGCATATTGTAAATTATTAATATAAAAAAAAACAAAAAACACACACCACTACACTTTATGAATAATATTAATTTAAAAAATAATAATAATAATTATTGAAAAAATAACAACAACAAAAACACAAAACAAAAATTGAAAAAAAACTGAAATGAGAAAAAAATGTGAAATAAAAAAAAACAACAAGGAAAACTGTTTTCTAAATATAAAAAAAATTATGTGTTTTATTATCTTATATATTAGGGTGGATCACAAAAGGGCTGGGGAAATTTAAATTGAGGAGTTGCCTAAATATCAATTCAGTATGTTATGCCAAATTTTGTGCAAATCGAAAGATATTTAGGGACTTTGGTGCACCTTTTACATAAAATCGGACGAAACTATATATGGGAGCTATATCTAAATCTGGACCGATTTTCACGAAACTTGGCAGACATCACTCTAAGCTCAATTCAGTACGTTATGCCAAATTTCTGGCAAATCGAAAGATATTTGGGGACTTTGGTGCACCATTTACATAAAATCGGACGAAACTATATATGGGAGCTATATCTAAATCTGGACCGATTTTCACGAAACTTAGCAGACATCACTCTAAGCTCAATTCTGTACGTTATGCCAAATTTCGTGCAAATCGAACGATATATAGGGACTTTGGTGCACCATTTACATAAAATCGGACAAAGCTATATCTGGGATCTATATTTAAATCTGAACCGATTTTCACGAAACTCAGCACACATCATTCTGGACCTAATTCAGTACCCCATGCCAAATTTCGTGCAAATCGAAAGATATATATAGGGATTTTGGTGCACCATTTACATAAAATCGGACGAAAATATATAAGGGAGCTATATCTAAATCTTAACCGATTTTTCCCAATTTCAATAGGGTTCGTCCTTGGGCCAAATAAGTGAACTGTGCCAAATTTCATCCAAATCGGATCATAAATGCGACCTGTACTTTGTTCACAAAAATACATGGACGGACGGACAGACGGACATGCGTAAATCGACTCAGAAAGTAATTCTATGCATATTCTCCAAAGGAACTATGGGTCTATCTCGATTCCTTTTGCCTGTTACAAACATATGCACAAAGACATAATACCCTGTACCAGCAACGTACACAGGATTTCATTTCGGGGGGGGCCCAGTAGTACAAAATGAAAAAACTCGGTGTTGCAAACATAAATTTACTGTGAAAAAAAATAATTTCGGGGGGGGGCCCGGGCCCCCCGGGCCGCCCCCCTGCGTACGTCCCTGCCCTGTACCACAGTGTGGTGAAGGGTATAAAAAGGGGGTTATATGGGGACTACCACTAAAAAGTGGTGAATATTAATAACTTTTGGTGGAGAGATTTGTTACCATATACGATTACAAAATACCAAATTTCAGCGAATCCGGTTAAAAAACGCACTCAAGAACCTACCCTTAAAAAGGGGTGAATCAAAAATTGGGGGTACCCTTATATGGGGGCTAACCGAAAAAATTTACCTATATTTATAATTTTTAGTATAGAGATTTGCTACCCAATAATAACTGAAATTACTAAATTACAGCCAATTCGGTGGAAAAAATCCGGTCAAAACCCTCCAAAAACTGGAAATTGGGAGGTACCCTTATATGGGGGCTACCAAAAAAAGTGGACATATATTTATAATTTTTAGTGGGGAAATTTGGTACCCAATAAGAACCCAATGTATCAAATTTCAGCGAATTCGTTGGAAAACCGCGCTCAAGAACCCTAAAATACCGAAAATTGGGGGTACCCTTATATGGGGGCTACCAGAAAAAGTGGACATATATTTATAATTTTTAGTATAGAGATTTGCTACCCAATAAGAACTCAAAGTATCGAATTTCAGCGAATTCGGTCGAAAAATTCGATCAAACCCCCCAAAATTAGGGGTTCCCTTATATGGGGGCTATCCGAAAATATGGACCCATATTTATAATTTTTAGTGGAGAGATTTGCTACCCAATAAGAACTCAATATACCAAGTTTCAGCGAATTCAGCTAAAAAAAGCGATCAAAATACCGAAAATTGGGGGTGCACTTATATGGGAGCTATGCCTAAACGTGGACCGATAAAGCCCATTTTCGAACTTGACCTGCCTGCAGACAAAAAGACGACTCTATGCCAAATTTTGGCGATCTATATCCATTCGTTTAGACGCTAGAGTGATTACAACATACAGACAGACGGACATAGCTATATCGTCATAGAATTATTACGCTGATCAAGAATATATATATTTTATAGGGTCGGAAATGATTATTTCGATGCGTTACAAATGGAAAAACAAAACTAATATACCCTCCATACTATGGTGGAGGGTATTAAAAAAACAGAAAGAAAAAATGTTCCCCTAATTTAATTACCTTATAAAACTCCATTGGCAACTCTATGTAGAGCAAGAAGAAGAACAACAACAAAAAATTGCAACAAACCAGTTATGGCTGTTGTTGTTGCTTTTGCATAAGGAATATGTATGGCAAAGGAGGAGAGCAAGAATGCGGTGAGTATTGTTTCAAGACGCCACACAAAGAGAGGAATTTTTATATGGGGAATGTTGACAAGAGAGGAGCAGCTAAGGCACAGTGTGTCAAGATAGGTGTGGATTTTTTACAAAATATTTTTTTGAGGATCTATATTAGGCGTGGTATTGGTCACTCTGCAGGCAATACCCTCCACCATAATATGGAGGGTATATTAATTTTGTCATTCCGTTTGTAACTTATCGAAATATTCATTTCTGACTCTATAACGTATATATATATATATATATATATATATATTCTTGATCAGCAAAAAATTCTAAGACGATCTAAGCATGTCCGTCTTTCCGTCCGTCTGTTGTAATCACTTTAGCCTCTAAACGAATTGAGATATATGACCAAAATTTTGCATAGTCGTCATTTGTCTGCAGGCAGGTTAAGTTCGGTCCACGGTTAAGTTAAGGTTAAGTTCGGTCGGTATTTTGAGGTTCTTGAGTGTGTTTTTTCAACAGAATTCGCTGAAATTTGGTACTTTGAGTTCTTATTGGGTAGCAAATCTCTCTACTAAAATTATAAATATGGGTCCATTTTTTCGGTTAGCCCCCATATAAGGGTACCCCCAATTTTGCGGGTTATGATCGAATTTTTCGACCGATTTCCCTGAAATTTGATACTTTGAGTTCTTATTGGTTAGCAAATCTCTCTACTAAAAATTATAAATATAGGTCAATTTTTTCGGATAGCCCACATATAAGGGTACCCCCCAATTTTCGGTATTTTGAGGTTCTTGAGGGCGTTTTTCAACTGAATTCGCTGAAATTTGGTACTTTGAGTTCTTATTGGGTAGCAAATCTCTCTACTAAAAATTATAAATATGTGTCTATTTTTTCGGTTAGCCGCCATATAAGGGTACCCCCACTTTTGCGGGTTATGATCGCATTTTTCAACCGAATTCGCTGAAATTTGGTACTTGGAGTTCTTTTTGAGTAGCAAATCTACTCACTAAAAATTATAAATATGGGCCAATTTTTTCGGATAGCCCCCATATAAGGGTACCCAAAATTTTGCGGTATTCTTGGGGTTTTGGTCGCATTTTCGACCGAATTCGCTGAAATTTGGTACTTTGACTTCTTTTTGGGTAACAAATCTCCCTATTAAAAATTATAAATATACGTCTATTTTTTCAGAAAATTCCCATATAAGAGTACCCCCAATTTTGCGGTATCCTTGGAGGTTATGATCACATTTTTCAACCGAATACGCTGCAATTTGGTGCATTGGGTTCTTATTGGATACAAAATGTTTCCACAAAAAATTATAAATATAGGCCCACCTTTTCTGGTAGTCTCCATATAACGGTTCTTCCAATTTTTCAGTATTTTGGGTGTTTTGATCGTATTTTTCCACCGAATTGGCTGTAATTTAGTACTTCGAGTTCTTATTGGGTAGCAAATCTCTTCACTAAAAATTATAAATATGGGTCCCATATAAGGGTACCCCATCAATTTTCGGTATTTTGGGGTTCTTGAACGCGTTTTTCGACCAAATTCTTTGTAATTTGGTTTTTTTTTTTGTAGCCTAGACCCATCTTTAAGTATACCGATCGTCTTATCTTGACCAGCTGAGTCGATCTAGACATGTGTGTCCGCACGTCTGTCCATTATAATTTGTAAACACAATACAGGCCACAGTAATGGATCAATCTTCACGATATTTTGCATGTAGGATGGGTTCTGGCCAATGAAGACCCCTATTGTTTTCGGTAATTATCGGTTAATATTTAGGAAATGAAATGGACCAAAAACTTTATCTTTGTCTGATTTTGCGGCTCCAGAGGCCGCAAGTATAATCCAATCATCGCGAATTTTTACATGGAGAAGGGAATTGGAGCAAAGAATAAGCATGCCTCTTTTGATAAAGACCGGTCAATATTTAGCGGGTCAAACTGACCCTGACTTTTGTGCGAAAAAATGACAAAATTTGTATTCTATGGCGTATATATTCGCTCCTAAAGGACATAGACTCGAGAAGTTGATAATATATCCAAGAGGAGTGGTTGACCTTTAAATTGATACCAATTATATGGTCGTATGTACTCAGATGTGGGAGTTACACATAAATATTCAGATATTATTTAGTAACCCATTACCACACTAGAGGGCGGATATATAGCACCGATCGCATTGATATTTTCCATGATGTTCCAGGTAAGGTCAAGGACAACGCCTATAATTTTCGGTAATGATCAGATAAAAATTTTGGGATAAAGTGGACCGGAAACTTAATATTTTTTTTTTTGTTTTTCGAGTCGACAATTATAAGCCGGACAACACAACCCACGGTGAAGGGAATCTGTATATGTAATTAGAAGGGCTGTACTGAATATAAGTAATATTTGGAAAATATATCAGTGTAAGAAAGTGCTGTTGGCCTCTATTCGGGCAAGAGCCTGCAAATATGACGAAATATTACCCAGGCTCAGAATAAACATCGGCAGAAAGTTAGTGTTCCGTGGTAGTTGTGTAGGGTATCGTATGGTCGGCCCTGTCCGATTATCCTGCTCCGCTCACTGGTTTAAAAATATTTTTTAGCTACCCACCAAAAGGGAACGAGATAGACACATAGTTCCTTTTGAGAATATGCATAGAATCACTTTCTGAGTCGATATATGCATGTCCGTCAGTCCGTCCGTCTGTTGATGATAAAATGTAAACAAAGTACAGGTCGCATTTATGATCCAATTTGGATGAAATTTGGCATAAGTCACTTATTTGGCCCAAGGACGAATCCTATTGAAATTGGGGAAAATCGGTTCAGATTTGGATATAGCTCCCATATATATTTTCGTCCGATTTAATGTAAATGGTGCACCAAAGTCCCTATATACCGTTCGATTTGCACGAAATTTGGCACAGCGCAATGAATTAGGTCTAGAGTGATGTGTGTTAAGTTTCGAGAAAATCGGTTAAGATTTAGATAAAGCTCCCATAGATAGTTTCGTCCGATTTAAGGTAAATGGTGTACCAAAGTCCCTATATATATTTCGATTTGCATGAAATTTGGTACAGCGTAATGGATTAGGTCTAGAATAATGTGTGTTAAGTTTCCTTAAAATCGGTTCAGATTTAGATATATCTCCCATATATATTTTCCTCCGATTTTGGGTAAATTGTGAACCAATGTCCCTATATATCCTTCGATTTGCACGAAATTTGGCACAGCGCAATGAATTAGGTCTAGAGTGATGTGTGTTAAATTTCCTAAAAATCGGTTCAGATTTAGATATAGCTCCCATATATATTTTCGTCCGATTTAAGGTAAATGGTGTACCAAAGTATCTATATATATTTTTGGTTTCCACGAAATTTGGCACAGCGTAATGAATTAGGTCTAGAATGATGTGTGTTAAGTTTCCTGAAAATCTGTTCAGATTTAGATACAGCTCCCATATATATTTTCGTCCGATTTAATGTAAGTGGTCCACCAAAGTCCCTATATATCTTTCGGTTTGCACGAAATTTGGCACAGCGTAATGAATTAGACCTAGAATGATGTATGTTAAGTTTCGTAAAAATCGGTTCAGATTTAGATATAGCTCCCGTATATTTTTTCGTCCGATTTTAGGTAAATGGTGCGCCAAAGTCCCTATGTATCTCTCGATTTGCACGAAATTTGGCACAGTGTAATGAATTAGTCCTAGAATGATGTGTGTTTAGTTTCCTGAAAATCGGTTCAGATTTAGATATAGCTTCCATATATATTTTCTTCCGATTTAAGGCAAATGGTGTGCCAAAGTCCTTATATACATTTCGATTTGCACGAAATTTGACATAGCGTACTGACTTAAGTCTAGAATGATGTGTGTTAATTTTCCTGAAAATCGGTTCACATTTAGATATAGCTCCCATATATATTTTCGTCCGATTTAAGGTAAATGGCGTACCAAAGTCCCTATATATCTTTCGATTTACACGAAATTTGGCACATCGTACTGAAATAAGCCTAGAATGATGTGTGTTAAGTTTCATGGAAATCGGTTCAGATTTAGATATAGCTTCTATATCTGACCAAATGAAAAATTTAGTATCGATTGCAGAATGACATGTTTATGGATCCATTTTCATTTAACTTGTCCTTTAAAAATTCAACATCTGTTAGGATTCATCTGTTGAATATACCCAAAGTGGTGAAGGGTATCATATAGTCGGTCTCGTCCGACTTTACTACTTTCCCTAACTGGTTTAAAAATATTTTTAGGCTGTCCATTTCTTAAAAATTTTTTAGCAACTTAACATAGGGATGGATTTGTATTTTTTATTTAATTATTATTTTTTTTTTTTTTGTTTTTTTATTTAATTTTTTTTAATATTCTGGTATCGCACCACTGTGCCCTTGTTTTCGTAGAGCAAATACCATTAACGCACAAAATGCCGACGCCGTTGGGCATACCAAAACAAGAACGCACACACAGCACTGGCATACACAAGTGTGTGTTTGTGTGTTCAAAAGGAAGACCTGCCTGCCTAAACAGGCAGACACCAACAACAAGTAACAACAGCACAGCTCTCTGAGCAATGCGTGCTGTACTGTTGAGTAGAGAGAGAGAGAGAGAGTGATCTCATGATTTTAGCGAGAGCAAACCCGTGCAAGCATAAACAACATTACGCCGTCAAGCGGTAGAATTTAGCGGCCTGTTATGTTTAGTTTGTAACGTGACGCTTAAGTGGAAACACGCGATGTTTATGTTGTGAGACGGATGAAATGAAATAAATGAAAGAAAATAGTTTTTTTAATTAAAAAAGAAAGAAATTTCACGTAAAATATAGAAAGAAGAAGAATAAGAAAATAATTTATTAAACAAACCATACAAAATGAATTAAATTTTAATTCAAAAATTGAAAAAAAAAATAAATTTCGGCAAAATTGTATAACAAAAAAATAAAGGAAAAAATATTTCAACGAAGAAAGAATAAAAATAAATGAAAGAAAAGAACTTCAAAAAAAAAAAAAAAATAATAAAAATAAAGGAGGAGAAGGAAATTATTTTTAGTTTGCAACAAAGCAGCCAAGCAAAACAAAACACAATAAAGAGCAAGGAAAAACAAAACATTGAGCAAAACACCCAGAATTAAAAAAGTGAAATAAAAAGTAAATAAAAAATATTAAAAAATATTAAAAAAATAAAAAAAAATTTGAAAAAATATTAAAAAAATCAAAAATTTTGAATTAAAAAAATTTATAAAATAAATTTTTCCAAAAAATAATTAAAAAAATAACTATAAAAAATATAAATAAATTTAAAAAAATAAAAAACGTGACTAAAACGCGCGCGCCATTCTCAACGAGTTCCATCACCTTTGTTAGTGTATTATTATTGTTTATTGTTGTTGTTTTCGGTTCGTGTACTGCATCGTTTTTGGATTTATTTATTTACTAATTGTTTACGGAATTTTTGTTTATAATCATAAAAATTCCCCAACATCATCAAATTCAGGGAGAGAGTAAAATAACACAAGAGAGCACTCATCAACACTTCTCTCATCAACATCGAGACGACGAAGATCCCAGCTACCTTTCACTCCCACTCCTCCCCGTGTAACCCATCCTCATCTGGATATGATCATTCTTTTTTATGAATGAATAAAACAAATTGTTGAGAGGAGGAAGGGGGTAGAGAGAGAGGGAGAGAGATAGTGAAGCAATCTTGAGAATTGGCAGCTGTCATTATTTTGGTATGTAAATTTTGTTTTACAATTTTTTTGTTGTTGTTATTTTTTTTTTATTACTGAAATGCCGGAACAAAAAAATGATCGGAAAAAATATTTTAAAAAAATGTAGGACTATTTCGGGACCTTCAAAAAATATTTTTAAAAATTCAGGACTAATGAGAAAACCGAAAATATTTTAAGCCAGTAAGGAAAACCAGAAACCGAAGGGTATATCGGACGGGGCCGACTATATGCCCCGTCCAACTTTACCCTTTACCACTTTGGGTATATTCAACAGATGAATCCTAACAGACGTCGTATTTTTAAAGGACCAGTAAAATGAAATTGGATCCATAAACATGTCATTCTGCAAACGATACTAAATTTTTCCTTTGGTCAGATATAGAAGCCGATTTTCATGAAACTTAACACACATCATTCTAGACCTAATTCATTATGCTGTGCCAAATTTCGTGCAAATCGAAAGATATATAGGAACTTTGGTGCACCATTTACATAAAATCGGAAGAAACTATATATGGGAGCTATATCTAAATCTGAACCGATTTTCAGGAAACTTAAGACACATCATTCTGGACCTAATTCATTACGTTGTGCCAAATATCGTGCAAATCGAAAGATATATAGGGACTTTGGTGCACCATTTACCTTAAATCGGACAAAAATATATATGGGAGCTATATCTAAACCTGAACTGATTTTCACGAAACTTAACACACATCATTCTAGACCTAATTTATTACGCTATGCCAAATTTCGTGCAAATCGAGAGGTATATGGGGACTTTGGTGGACCATTTATATTAAATCGTACGAAAATATATATGGGAGCTATATCTAAATCTGAACCGATTTTCTCGAAACTTGGAACACTTCATTCTTGACCTAATTCAGTACCCCATGCCAATTTTCGTGCAAACCGAAAGATGTTAATGGACTTTGGTACACCATTTACCTTTGGTACACCATTTACCTAAATCTGAACCGATTTTCAGGAAACTTATCACACATCATTCTAGACCTAATTTAGTACGCTATGCCAAATTTCGTGCAAATCGAGAGGTATATGGGGACTTTGGTGGACCATTTAAATTAAATCGGTCGAAAATATATATGGGAGCTATATCTAAATCTGAACCGATTTTCCCCAATTTCAATAGCGTTGGTCGTTGGGCCAAATAAGTAACATAAGCCAAATTTCATCCAAATCGGATCATAAATGCGACCTGTACTTTGTTCACAAAAATACATGGACGGACGGACATGCATAAATCGACTCAGAAAGTGATTCTATGCATATTCTCAAAAGGAACCATGTGTCTGTCTCGTTTCCTTTTACATGTTACAAACATACATGTTACAAAATTTCGTGAAGATTGGTCCATAACTGTGGCCTGTGCCAAATTTCGTGCAAACCGAAAGATATATAGGGACCATTTACCTTAAATCGGACGAAAATATAAATGGGAGCTATACCTAAATCTGAACCGATTTTCCCCAATGACTTGTGCCAAATTTCATCCAAATCGGATCAAAAATGCGACCTGTACTTTGTTCACAAAAATACTTGGACGGACGGACTGACGGACATGCGTAATCGATTCAGAAAGTGATTCTATGCATATTCTCAAAAGGAACCATGTGTCTATCTCGTTTTATTTTGCCTGTTACAAACATATGCACAAAGACATACTACCCTGTACCACAGTGTGGTGAAGGGTATAAAAATGTAGGACTATTTAGGGACCTTCAAAAAGTTTTTTTTTTTTTTTTAATTCTGGACTAATGAGGAACCCGCAAATATTTTTAAAAAGATCCAAGACTAATGAGGAACCACAAAACATTTTTCAAAGAAGTGAGAGGAGCAGTATAGTCGGACGGGGTCGACCATATGATACCCTACACAACTACCACGGAAATATAGGGGTAGCCATCCAAACCGTTATACCTAATGGATAGGCATCCATCACCTAGGCATGTCAGGAAGAATCTCCATGATCTGGAGAGAGAGAGGTCCAAAGGTATAAAAGGGAGCCTTTAGATCAACAGGACTCTCAAACATGATTGAATCGTATTCACACGGATGCAGTTGAGGAAGTAGTTCAATAATATCGTGTGAATACCATCCTCGGATATCATACGCCTATTATAGCTGTAGAAGAGCAGCAGCTACCTCGACAAACCAGAGTGGTCTTGTCACAACTATGATCTGGATGGTGTAGCCGCCTCAATTCATATTGGGCACGAATTGATGGAGAGGTCGACAATATATGTCCGAAATGTGGTAACGGACCACATGACACGTTACACCTATTCAACTGTGGGTCTAGGAGCAATATTTCGCGGCGTTACAAACTCTTGGTCCAGCACAAAGCTATAATACCCTGACAACCTAGTTGTGTAGGGTATAAAAATCCACGCCTTCAACAAAATTAACTTTAAATGCAAATACGTCAAAATATCGATCCTCTGGAGAAAATATTTAGGTTCTTCTGGTTCTGCATTACCATTACAATAAATTTTTAAATTCCCCCCACCCCACCTCTTTGTTTTGACCCCTTTGAGATTGATTTGTAGCTATCATTACCACTTATTTTTCTTTGATTTCATTTATTTCTATTCAAAGTCGACTTAAATATCGGTTATGGCCTAGATTTGTTGAATTGTCCAGTATTTTCTGGTCGGCATTTTCTTCTCATCTTTTGATAGCTGGGGCCTAAAATAATAAAAAAAAAAACAAAATCTTTGCGTGTTCATTAACGCATTTGTGTGATGAGAAGAGATGGAGAAACCCAACACGAAATATTGAAACAAAAAATATTTTCAAATCATTCAGAAGCGGTTGCACAGAGGGTGTTAGTCGTTGGCGTCCACCTAATAATTGCCTTAGGAATTTGTTTTCCTCTGAACTAATAAAGAACCGTGAGCCGTTAATTATAACAGCAAAAAAAGAACTATGAATGGGTGCAGTGAGTTATGTTCGATTCCGAACCGGAAGTTTGTGTGACCGATTTGGACCAGAAGCTTTATTTGGGTGGCGTCTGAATCTTTAAATTGATTATCGGTAAGCTGTTTTTTAATTATTTTTTTTGGATACTTTCGTCAGAGTTCCTATCGACCATAACAATTCGGCAAATTAATAGCCCATCATACCATTCTCTTTGAGGCCTGGTGCTAAGTGGTATTATCAACATGTGTTACACTTGTAAATGCAGCAGTGATAATTTTGATAAGAAAAAAGAAAATCCACGAAGCATTCGACAGTCAAATAAAAGAATGGTATTTCATGGTCCACTGGTTAGCCACCCGAAAAATAAAGAGGCAAAGAATACCTTTTATTTTCCGAACAAAATCTACAATCTCTTCTAGATATCATTAGACGGAACTTCAACAGACAAGAAATCATATCCAAAGCACAAACAAACTGATCCGACCAAACATTTAGCAGCAACCTGACAATTAAGGTAAATATCGGTTTTTTCTTGGCTACTTCTGCGCCACCATCAACGCCATCAACGTCTTGTTTTGACCACCAACAGAGGGGAGTCAAACAGTTGCCAACACAGTCATCATCATCATTATGGCTGGACACAAACAAGTCTGATAGGTTAGAATCTTTTGGAATTTGTACCAAAAAGACCAGCCAGCCAGTAGCTGACCAGAGAAGTCAAGCGTAATCGTTTTTGATCGAAGAACTCAAAACATCAGCAAGAAATAAATCAGGACTACTGCTGCTGCTGCTAGTGGACAACATTTTTGCGTGAATATTGGTCGCCTAGGCCAAATATGGTCAGACCAGTGACTGGTAGCAATATTGCTAATGTTTGGATTGATTCGCATTGATTTAATAGTTGGTTTAAAAAAAAATTGTGTCTTTGAGATATTCCGCTTACCGTTATAACGAAATAAAATAGAAAACAGGAATAGGAGGAGGTAAAAAAGATAAAAAATATCATCATTCCAACGACAGCGTTAAATTTTGACGTATTTGCATTTAAAGTTAATTTTTTTACCTCCCATAATTTATAAAAATCTACATATATGTTTTAGCGGACCCAGCGTAGATGAGGATATTTAAAAAAAAAATAAAAAAAAACAGCGAGCGGAGCAGTATAGTCGGACGACCATACGATACCCTACACAACTATCGTGAAAGTCTAACTTTTTGCTGATCTTTATTCCGAACGTGGGGAATGTTTCTGATATTTGCTCTCTCTTTCCCGATTAGAGGGCAACAGCACCTCTTCCTTACACTGGCATATTTTCCGAATATTACTAATATTCATTACAGCCCTTCTATATTCCCTTCACCGTGGGTTGTGTTGTAATGTTCGGCCTATAATTGTGGCCTAAAACAAAAAAAAAATAAATTATCGATCCACTTCATCCAGAAATTGTTATCTAATCATCACCGAAAATTATAGGCGTTGTCCTTGACCACAACTGGAATCTCATGGAATCTCATCTCTATATTTCCCCCCTCCAGTGTGGTAATAATATCTGAGTAGGTAAGCACCTGTAAATATTGAAGTGTAACTCCCACATCCGACTGGATACATTACTCTATTTGGTATCGATTTAAAGGCCAACCACTCCTTTTGGATATACTTTCAACTTCTCGGGTCTAAGTCCTTCAGGAGTAAATATATACGCCATAGAATGCAAATTTTGTCATTTTTCACACAAAAGTCAGGGTCAATTTGAACCGCTAAATATTCCATCGATCTTTATCAAAGCAGGCATGCTTATTCTTTGGATTGATCTCGTTCTCCATGTAAAATGTTCGAGGCATAACTGCGGCCTGTGGAGCGACCAGAAAAACCGAAAAATATAAGTATTTCGTCCCCTAAATAGTAACCGATCTTTTCCATAAACAATGGGGGTCTTCATTGGCCAGAATCCATCCTACATGCAAAATTTCGTGAAGATTGGTCCATAACTGTGGTCCGTATCGTGTTTACAAATTATAATGGACAGACGGGCGGACACACATGTCTAGATCGACTCAGCTAGTCAAGATATGACGATCGGTATACTTAAAGGTGGATCTAGGACCAATATTTCGCTGCGTTACAAACTCTTGGGGCTGCACAAAGCTATAATACCCTGACAACATAGTTGTGTAGGGTATAAAAGCCTAAAAAAATATTTAAAAAAAATCCACGCCTTTGGTGGAACCCTAAAAATGACTTTTTAAAAATCCACGCCTAACTCGACCCGTGTTTTTCTTTTTAAATTTTTTAAGGCTTATGATAACCATTAAAAATTAACTTTAAATACAAGTACGTCAAAAATATTTCGAATTTTCATTCAAAATAGTTTCCATTCCACTCCGCTCCATCCACTAACTGTTATCTCCATCAAGAGTAAATATTTATTATTTTCCTTCCCCCGATAAGACAAAATTTTATTTGTTTAACAAAAATTCATTGCCCTGATTTTTTTGAGGGGAAAATTTTCAATTTGTTTGCATTTGACATTCGGTTGTTAAAATAAATAAAAATAAATATTTGAATTTAAAATTGTAGATAGTAATATCAAAAAAATAGTATCGGCTAAATAATTTGTTTTATTTCCAAAAATAAATATTTCTTTAAAAATATTTTGTCGAGCACCAAAAATAGTCGGGTTAAAAAAAAAATACAGGCCCCTAAAAGTGGCGTGAACCATACCAATGTGGTATTAGGCCTGGCAAATCCACCATTGACCAGATTTTCACTCTGCGCCAAATCCTGGAAAAAAAACCCACGAAAAACACATCGACACATTCCACCTATTCGTCGACTATAAAGCCGTATTCGATAGCCCTATAAGTTCAGAGGTGTATGAAGACATGTCTGCGTTTGGCATTCCTGCAAAATAAATTCGGCTATGCAGAATAACTTTAAGTGGCACAAGGTCAGCAGTTAAAGTCGGAAAGGACCTATCGGAGCCCATCAATACCGAACGAGGATTTAGACATGGTGACAGTTTGTCGTGTGATCTTTTTAACATCTTGCTGGAAAAATCTTATGGGAGGCAAAGGTGAACAGAAATTGCACACCGGAGTGCAATTTCTGTTCACAGAGTGCCTTTGCGTTCTGTAGAGATATTTTCAAAATTCGGAGTCTTTTTTGAAAATATTTTATTTTGTATATAGATACAAATCGCACATTGTCTCATTGGTGAAATTAGAGTTTCCAGATTTTGGTGATATATGTATTAGGGATAATTTATTATTAACAAAATTAGATTTTTAAACTTTTGATAATAAAAATTGTGCAACACATGTTACTCGCCTACGCCGATGACATCGACATAATTGGTCGAACATTTCGTGCGGTAACATCCACCTTTGAACAAATTGAGAAAGAGTCTGCCAAAGTGGGTCTGGCAGTAAACGGTGAAAAGACTAAGCTGATGGTATCAACGGGCAAGACGTCCAGTAGACTCGGACTAACTGTGGAACTTGAGAACTACAGCTTCGAGGTAGTTAAAGATTTTATATACAACCTTGGTACCGCCATAAATAAAACTAATGACATCAGTTTTGAAATTCGGAGATGGATAGTTTTGGCCAACCGATGTTACTATGGTCTGAGCAAACAACTCAAAAGCAAGTCCACCTCTCGCCAGACCAAACTCACATTCTACAAGACGCTGATACTACCCGTGCTGTTATATGGATCTGAATCATGGGTACTTACGCAAGCAGATGAGGCAGCTCTTGGAGTGTTTGAGAGAAAAATTCTCCAAAAGATCTATGGGCCGATCTGCGTTGACGGTGAATATCGCCGTCGAATGAACCATGAGTTGTTGCAGCTATTCTCGGACATCGACATTGTTAGGCATATTTAGCTGCAGCGACTACGTTCGCTAGGTCATGGAAAGATCATGTCGTAGACAACATTTGCCGAAAATGGTCTTTCAAATTGGAAAAACTGCGCAAAAGGCCGACGCGCCTGAAAATCTTTTCTAAGCTCGGCTTATGGAACGTAAGTTCTGTCATAAGCCAGCTAAGTAAGTAATTTAAAAAGCGTTGATTTTTTAAAAATATCTTTTGAGGACCTACAATAGGCATAGATTTTTAAAAATATATATTTTGAGGATCTGCACTAGGAATCTACAATAGGCCTTCTTCTAAAATAATTTTTCTAAACCAACTGTCAGCAATGCAAACATTTCAGGATTTCTTTTCAAAGATATTAGTTTTGGTATGGAAAATCGGAACTCGAAATCTAGGTTGATGAGAATTTTTGGTTAGAACCTTAGCATGTGTTCTGATTTTCGGCAGATTTCTATTCAAATATTCCGTCATTACATTAACCTTGCTGCAGGGAAAACTTAATCGATTTATTGTCCCACAAAATTTCTCTATTAAATATTTTAACAGATTTTTTTTGTCTGCCGCATATCAAACGCATTGTCGCCGATCCATCTGAAAAAGTCATTTGAATTCAAAGCTTAGCAATGAAATAATGGCTTTGAATTGCAAATTGTAGGCAATGGAAATAAAACAATTCACACATTCCATAATATTTTTTTCCGAAATATCTCCTCATCGTCATCCATAGTAAATCAGAATTTGGTTAGCATTTTCATATCGTCATCATATCTCTCTGTCTCATCGTGGCATGATTTCAATGGTAATGCAATTCAGTGGATTCCATTAAACTTCACCCAATTATGCCGGAGTTCGAAAATGGCCTGGCACTCGTACAGACACACACACACATAGGGTATCTAATGAATATTTGACGAAAACAAAGTGCAATGTTACCATTATTTACATATTTACAAAAAAAAGAAGCAGCAAAAATCAGGCCAGAAAATTTCGAGGCAGGAGCGGAGTTGCAACAGCTCAAGGAAGGGGATTAACGACTCTCATCAGGAGCCATGGTCACTTATAAAGAATTTTATAGTCTTCTTTGATAATTTTTGACTTCCAACGCCTCTGCAGAAAAAAATCTGCAGAAAATTGTCCCCGCATCTCTCTTTCTGCCTAATGATATGATTGCAGATTATGGCAAAAGCAAAGTTTTTTCTTTTTGTCGAACAAACTTCGTACTCAAATAAAATTATAGCTGAGCATAATTGTTAATTTGATTTGCTGGTCGATGGCAAACGTGATGGTGATAAGGTGAAATATTTCAAACTGGACAAATCAAATCGGAAAAAATCCGCAAAATAGAAAATTATAAGCCTTGCTACACAGAGAGATCACTGAGATAGAGAAATTTCCCAAAAGAAAAATGGAAAATCATATTCAATTATTAGCAGGAAAAAAAAAGAAAGTAGTTCATCTGGGATGAGAAACCACGATTAAATGATTCGAAAATTAAAATAAAATTGAAGATCAAGAAAAGAAGATCGAGGAGTTCAATACAAATTGGAGCAATATGACCTCAAAGATGTGAAAGAGTGCAAAAATGGAACGACTGGAGGAAAATGAACTAGAGAAACAAACGAATGGGAACTAGTGCCGATCGTTCCTTTTGCGGAATAGTCAATTTGAACTATTTCGTGCTGGAACGAAGAATAAGACTTCAGTAGTCATTAAGAATGATCTAGAATTAGAAACTAGTCTTGTGTCGTTCCTGAACGACCTAGTTCCACTGAACCAATGAACGACATAGTTCAATGTTGATTATTGTCATTCACTGAACGATTTTGTTTACCAAATGCCGTCGGTATCTGAACGACGTTGCTCACTGAAAGACTTTGCTCAATTCTTCAGTCACTGAACAAGTTCACCGACTTAGACTAACTGAACGTCGTCAAACAAGAACAATTTCCCATAAAATCTGTTAAATTGAAGGAATGTACGTATAATAAAATGACCACTGGGTAAATAAGTCCATTGAGGTCTCAGTTCATGAAATGCAGTGCTCAAAAGTCCAAATGCAAATGCTGCAGTAGCTAGAGGGTCAGTATATAATTTGAAGCAACATTTAAAAGCAAAGCAATACGCCGCCATACCAATTGAACTGAGTGTCCATTTGAACGATATAAGGCAACTGAACGTGGTGAACGACCTAGTTCATTTTTGAAAAAAATTACCTAGTTCGTTCGATCACTGAACTGAACGAGATTGCCCAAGACTATTAGAAACTTTTCGAATAAGTTGTGGATGTCTTAAAAATATATTTTTCCGGAGGCGTGGATTTTGTAAAAATATTTTTTTCGTCTACATTTAGCGTGGATTTTTATACCCTACAAAACTATGTTATCAGGGTATTATAGCTTTGTGCAGTCCCAAGAGTTTGTAACGGCGCGAAATATTGGTCCTAGACCCATCTTAAAGTATACCCATCGTCATATCTCCACTAGCTGAGTCGATCTAGGCATGTGTATCCGTCCGTCCGTCTGTCGATTATAATTTGTAAACACGATACAGGCCACAGTTATCGCCCAATCTTCACGAAATTTTGCATGTAGGATGAGTTCTGACCAATGAAGACCCCTATTGGTTTTGGTAAAGATCGGTTAATATTTAGGGGATGAAATGGACCAAATACTTAATTTTTGTCGGTTTTTCTTATCGCTCTAGGTTCGGAAAATATGTCAGTGTAAGGCGGAGGTGCTGTTGACCTCTAATCGGGCAAGAGGGTGCAACTATCACGAAATATTGCCCAGGATCGGAATAAAAATCCTCAGAAAGTTAAAGTTCGTTGGTAGTTGTGTAGGGTATCGTCCGACTATACTGCTTCGCTCACAGGTTTAAAAATTTAGATTTAGCTACCCAACATAGGTGTGGATTTTTTACAAATATATTTTTGGGGTTCCTCATTAAGCGTGGATTTTTTTAAAAATATTTTTTGGGGTTCCTCATTAGGCGTGGATTTTTTTTAAAAATATTTTTTGGGGTTCCTCAATAGGCGTGGATTTTTTTAAAAATAGTTTTTGGGGTTCCTCAATAGGCGTGGATTTTTTTTAAAAATATTTTTTGGGGTTCCTCATTAGGCGGGGATTTTTTTAAAAATATTTTTGGGGTTCCTCATTAGGCGTGGATTTTTTTAAAAATATTTTTTGGGGTTCCTCAATAGGCGTGGATTTTTTTTTAAATTTTTTTTGGGGTTCCTCAATAGGCGAGGATTTTTTTTAAAATATTTTTTGGGGTTCCGCATTTAGGCGTGGATTTTTTAAAAATATTTTTTGGGGTTCCTCAATTTTTTAATTTTTTATTAGAATTTCCCCACCATCCTCATTAAAAATTACCGCTGGCAAATTTTAAAATAAAAAAATTAGCCAAGCTGTCTCCAATTTCCTGTGTGAATTGCAATGCGAAAATTTCGAACACACACTCACACAAACACACGCGTGAATTAATTTCAAATTTATTTTTAATTTCTCAAGATTTTTCTAGCCCTCCTCTTAGCCGGATTTTTTTCTAAATTTTTAATATGCAAGACACACACTCAGCATGTAATTAACTGTAAAATATTTCCAAGTGTTTGTGTGTGTGTGTGCGTGAGAGATAGGATTAAAAAATATTTACCAATTACATGGGCATTTGTTCGACGATGACGACGACGACTAGGTCTGAATGTACGAATGAATACCTCGGCAATTCAATTAATTTTTTGTTGGTTGTGAAAAAATAGCGAACCTCACACAACAACAACAAAGGCCTTATGAGAAAATAAGGCAATTTATTCTGCGATTTGCTTCATTGCCTCAAATAGGCCCGAACCGTTGCTGCGTTGTTGTTTTCCATTAATTAAGTAGACCAGAAGAAGAAGAATTATAAAATGGAAATTATGGCCAGGTGAATTATGCACACAACACCAAAGAGGGGAAAAATGGTCCTACTTTTTTGTACACCAAAAAAATTTTTTTAGAAAAAAATCACGGGAAGCTCAGTTCTCAACTTTTTCATTAAAAAATTAAAAAAAAAAATCCTCAGGTCCCTTAGAACTTTAGGTCTACCGAGCACGTTAGAGCTTTGAAATTTTGGACATATAATGCAAATACTCCATGGATGTTTGCTAATGAAAATGGGATACATCGATCTACGTTTTGGTGTAGCTCCCATGTAGAGGTACCCCCAAAATATTCGTTTTTTTGGGCAACAATGTTCAACCAAATAAGCTGAAATTTTATATTTGGGGTTCGCATTGGGTGGAAAATCTTCCCACCAAAAATTATCAGCATTGGCCAAAGTTTCGGGCTAGGTCCCCTATAAAGCTACCCTCATTATTCGAAGTTTTTGAGATTTTGGGGACATTTTTCAATCAAATTGGCTACAATTTGGCATTTAGAGTTCTCATTAGGTAGCGAACCTTCGCACCCAAAATGATTAATGTTGGTCTATTTTTTAGGGTATGTCCCATAGAAAACTACCCTAATTTTTCGAAGTTTTTGAGATTTTGGACAGGTTTTCCAATCGATTTAGCTGTAATTTAGTATTTGGGATTCTCCTAGAGTAGCGAACCTTCACACCAAAAATTATAAATTTTGGACAATTTTTTAGAGTAGGTCCCGTATAAATCTACCCTCATTTTTCGAAGTTTTTGAGGTTTTGAACCGACTTTTCAAGCAATTTTTCTGTAATTTGGTATTTGGAGATCTCATTGGGTGGCGGACCTTCACACCAAAAATTATAAATTTTGGCCTACTCTTTAGGGTAGGTTAGCTACCCTCATTATTCGAAGTTTTTGAGATTTTGTGTCGATTTTCCAACCAAATTGACTGTAATTTGGTATTTTGGGTTCTCCTTGGGAAGCGAACCTTCACACCAAAAAATTATAAATTTAGGTCCACTTTTAAGGGTAGGTCCCATATAAACCTACCTTAATATTCGAAGTTTTTGAGATTTTGGACAGGTTTTCCAACCGAATTGGCTGTAATTTGGTATTTTGGGTTCTGCTTAGATAGCGAACCTTCATTCCGAAAATTATAAATGTTGGCCAATTTTTTAGAGTAGGTCCCATATAAAAATAATCTCAATATTCGAAGTTTTTCAGATTTGTGACACGTTTTCCAACCGAATTGGCTACAATTTTGTATTTTGGATTCGGATTGGGTAGCGAACCTTTACACCAAAAATTATGAATTTTGGTCCATATTTTACGGTAGGCCCCATACAAATTTAACCTAATTTTACGAAGTTTTTGAGATTTTAGACTGATTTTTCAAGCGAATTTTCTGTAATTTGGTATTTTGGGTTCTCATTGGGTAGCGAATCTTCACACCAAAAATTATAAATTTTGGACCAATTTTTAGGATAGCCCTCATATAAATGTACCTCTAAAATTTCGATATTTTGAGTTTTTGGAAAGGATTTCCAACGGAATTGGCTGTAATTTAATACATGGGGTTGTCATTCGATGGCGAACCTTTACAGCAAAAATTGTTAATGTTGGCTCACTTTATAGGGAGGGTCCCTTATAAAACTACCCTCATTATTCGAAGTTTTTGAGATTTTGAAGAGAATTTTCAAGCAAATTTTCTGTTATTTGGTATTGTGGGTTCTCATTGGGTGGCGAACCTTTACACCAAAAATTATAAATTTTGGCCCATTTTTTAGGGTAGATCCCATACAAATTGAACCTATATTTTCGAAGTTTTTCCGATTTTGGACAAGATTGTCAAGCGAATTTTCTGTAATTTGGTATTTTGGGTTCTCATTGGGTAGTAAACCTCCACACCAAAAATAATCCCTATTGGTCCATTTTTTCGGCTAGCCCCCATATAAGGTTACCTCCCAAATTTCGATATTTTGAGATATTGGTGAGGTTTTCCATCTAAATTATTTGTAATTTTAATAATTGAGTTCTCGTATGATAGCAAATGATTCTACCAAAAATTATCAATATCGGTCCACTTTTAAGTGTAGCCGCCATATAAGGGTACCTTCAAAATTTCATTATTTTGGGGATCTTGGGCACATTTTTCAAGCGATTTGTCTGTAATTTGATATTTTGGTTTCCCATTAGGTCGACAATCTTCCCACCAAAAATTATCAGTATTGGTTTAAGTTTCGGGGTAGGCCTCACAAAATTTCGATATTTTTCCGCTTTTCCTTTTTTTTTTTTTTTTTGCTTGCATTCGGGGTAGGTCCCATTTAAGGGTACCTCACAAAATTTCGATATTTTTCCGCTTTTCCTTTTTTTTGCTTGCATTCCAATTCACGCTCTATTTTCTTGTTCGCCACCACATTCCATAGAAAGTTGTTTGCAATTGTATTCAAATTCATTTAATTTAGGATATGTAGTTTTTTTCTATTTTGACTTCTTGTGAACCCAATTATAATTTCGGATTTTTTTCGCTATTCATTCGCACAATGCCGAATACCGAAAAAATAGATAATAAAATTGAAGTCACGTTTTGTTTTGTTAAATTGTTTTTCATTTATCTGCCGAGAGATCGCTATCCACCATTTATGGCAAGTTTTGGTGTGGAATATTTGATAGGGGGTCCCCGAACAGGCAAAAAATCCAAACTATTCGAATTTTATTTGAAAAAAACGCCTTCGATTAACAGGTCTTTTGAAATAAAAAAAATTAATGTCCATATCACTCTAAGGAGTGTGTGGGTCAAATTTAAATACCACCCGTGGTTGGTCGAAACAAAAAAAAAAATAATTTTTTCTATTCCCCATTTTTGGCTAATTTGAAAACGATGGAGTTTCGAATACCTCATAAAAATAAGAGCTAACATTTTGCCCAAAAAAAAAAAAATCGGAAAAAAACAAAAACATTTGTTTGACGATTATCATCTACCGCCACTTATAGCCCACTACTACACATGCTTTATGGTATGTTGTTGTCGAAGTTGTTGTCGTTATTGTGGTTCCATTCGCCGCTGATCCGCTTCATTCATGTAGCAAAATACCGGTGGATAGAGGCGTCTGACTTCTTTGTTTTGAACTTCGTTTTTTGGTTATGAGGAGTTAACGTGTTACGGCGAGTGGGCCGCTTTGTGAAGTTGTTTGGCTAAGACTCAGACTCATTGAGTGTGTATGTGTGTGTGTGTGAATGTGCCGCTTAGCTCCGGTTTAGAGTTACAATTTTGTCTCTAAGACATAGTTAAAACTGAAGCTATATGGCTGGCTGGTTCGGCGATTAACTTGGCTGCCTATTTGCTTTGATGGTCTTTCAGTTTTTTTTTTCGAGTTCCTCAAAAGGCGTTTCAACTCTTTTTTCTTCTTCTCGCAGACCAACAACAAATCTCAAGATTTATGATTCTTTTTTTTTGACGAAGTTATGATGAGGCTGACGGCAAATTTAAATAATTATGAAGATTTTTTTCCGAATAGTCATTCATATTAATTTGTGACCATTAATTTTTTTTTCCGTTACCAGGGAAAATGGTATTAAAAAGAATGTACTCAAGATCCCCAAAATATCGAAATTTTGAAGGTACCCTTATATAGGGGTTACACTGAAAGGTGGACCGATATTGATAATTTTTGATAGGAATATTTGCTACCCTATGAGAACTCAATACATTAAATTGCAGACAATTCGGATGGAAAATGTCTTCAAAATCTCAAAACATCGAAATTTTGGAGGTAACCTTATATGGGAACTGCACTTAAAGGTGGATCAATATTTTTAATTTTTTGTGTGAATGTTCGCCTCCCAATGAGAACCCAAAATACCAAATTATAGCCAATTCGGTTGAAAAACCTCCCCAAAAACTCAAAAACTTCGAAAAATGAGGGTAGATTTATATGGGACCTAACCCGAAATTTAATTAAAATCTAATAATTTTTTGGTGTGGAGGTTTGCTATCCAATGAGAACCCAGAATACAAAACTACAAAGAAATTGCTTGAAAAAGCTTTTCAAAATCTGAAAAACTTCGAATAATGAGGGTAGCTTTTATATGGGACCTTCCGTAAAAATTGATTCAATATTTATAATTTTTGGTGTGAAGGTTTGCTATGTAATGAGAACCCAAAATACCAATTTACAGAAAATTTGCTTGAAAAACCTGTTCAAAATCTTAAAAACTTCGAAAAAAGAGGATAGCATTATATGGCAACTACCATTAAAAGTGGACCAATATTAATAATTTTTGATGTGTAGGTTTTCTAGTCATTGAGAACTCAAAATACCAAATTACAGGCAATTGGATTGAAAAATAGCTCTAAAATCTCAAAAACTTCGAATAATGGGGTTAGCTTTATATGGGACCTACCCCGAATTTTAACTCAAATCTGATCATTATTGGTGTCAAGGTTCGCTACCCGATGAGAACCCAAAATACCAAATTACAGCCAATTTGGTTGAAAACTCTCTCCAAAATCTCAAAAACTTCGTATAATGAGGGTAGTTTTATATAGGGACCACACCGAGACTTTACTCAATACGAGACTTTACTCAATTTGGTCGGGAGATTGTCCACTAAGAGAGAATCCAAAATCCCCAAATTATAGCCAATTCGGTTGGAAAACCTGCCCAGAATCCCCAAAACTTCGTATATTCAGGGCAACTTTACAAGGAGATTACCCCGAAACTTAGACCAATATTAATAATTTTTGGTGTGAAGTTTCGCCTCCCAATGAGAACCTCAAATACCAAGTTACAGGCAATTTGGTTGAAAACCTCTCTAAAATCTCAAAAACATCGAATAATGAGGTTATCTTTATATGGAACCTACCCTAAAAATTGGTACAAAATTTATAAATTTTGGTGTGGAGGTTTGCTACCCAATGAGAACCCAAAATACCAAATTATAGAAAATTAGTTTTAAAAGCCAGCTCAAAATCTCAAAAACATCGAAAAAAGAGGGTAGCATTATATGGCAACTACCATTAGAACTGGACCGATATTTATAATTTTTATTGTGAAGGTTTTCTAGTCATTGAGAACTCCAAATACCAAATTCCAAAAAATTCACTTGAAACCCACCTTCAAAATCTCAAAAACTTCGAAAATTTTGGATAACTTTATATGGCGACTACCCCGAAACTTAGACCAATACAGATAATTTTTGGTGGGGATATTGTCTACCCAATGAGAACCCAAAATAAGAAATTACCGCCAATTAGGCTGGATAACCTGCCCAAAATCTTAAAAACTTCGTACATAGAGGGTAGCATTATATGGAACCTACCCCGAAATTCAACTCAAATCTGATAATTTTTGGTGTTAAGGTTCGCCTCCCAATGAGAACCCAAATTTGGTTGGAAACTCTTACAAAAATCTAAAAAAAATCGAATAGTGGAAAAATCGAAAGTGGACCAATATTAATAATGTTTGGTATGAAGGTTCGCTACCCAATGAGAACCCAAAATACCAGATTGCAACCAAATCGGTTGGAAAAATTTGCATGGAACATCAGGTTCTATTTTTTTCTAGGTCCTATTTTTCAATATGAAAAAATTTATTGTAATTTTTTTTATAAAAAATTGAATCGTTTTTAAGTATTTTCCCACTTTCCTTCGGTTTTCACTTTCATTTTCAGTAATTTTTTTTTCTTTCATTTATGCAGCCCCTTTATTGTTTCCATTGTCATCCAACAATCATTGATGCCTAACGACTTGAAGAATCAACCTCTTCGATGGAGGGTATTGAACAAGACAAAATTTTCACAGGTAGTTAACTAAGCCTTTCCCGACAAAAAAAAATAAAAATAGCAAAAACTCCATTGTCATTAATGACTTCTCAGGCATGAGAGAATATTTTCGGATCTGTCATCGCACATAGGGGTCTCTCGGCCACAATAATTGTCATTTTTTTCCTGTCTTTTATTTTTTTTTTTGTTTTTTCATTGTCCACTCTCTAACCTAACGCTCACTTGCCCTTTTTGTTGTTCGGAAAATGTATTTTGAAATTCTTTGTGAAACAAAGACCGGAGGAGTTTAGAAGAAAAGGCGATTCCAGTTCAATATTTACAACAACAATAACAAAAAAAATCAAAACCAAAACCAACCCAACCACTCCTGTGTATCAAGTCCAGCCGGAGAGTCAAAAAAAAAAAAACCCGACCCTTTTTGATGAGGTGTTCGTACCAAAGAAGTAGGGGAGTCAGAGGAAGGCAAACAAAAGAGGGAACGAAGAGATGTATTTCCTTTCTGTTTCAAATGGAAAACAAAAACAGAAAACGATTTCAAATTCTTTCCATTCAACTTCATAATGACGAAGATGCTTCACACACACACACATACAACCACACACCCATACCAACAACAACAACTTCTCATCACTAAGATCATCGTGTAACTGAGCCAGAGAAGAATTCCTCTGATGTTGCCATTGTTGTTGTTGCAACCGGTGGTAATCAAGCAACAAATCCCTGTATCATATACTTTTCTTTCTTTCGTTTTTCTTCTCTCCGGTCTGGGGTTTTTCACAGGTAAAGGTATTTTTCCTCCCCTTCCTTCATTCTCTTCCCACCTAGGTAAGCTATAGAATTACCTAGGTAAGGTTTAGAACAGGCACGGGCAGAGCGCAAAAAAATCTGTTCTCACGCACTTGTCTTTGTGTGTGTGTCACATTTTCTCTTTCAATTTCTCTTTAGTTGAATGTGTGTGATGAGAATTCTGATATTTACTTGCACACACTTGCTCTCAATTTAATTTTGCCCAACACTGGTTTAGAATCTCAAAGTCGATGATTAGAAATGTGTAGCTATGTGTATGAGTGTATGTGAGTGTGTGTGTGTGAATTATGTCTATATTGCTGTGAAAGTATGAAACAACAACAACAACAACATGTGTATTTGATTACCTTTAATGGTTGCAGGCAGCAGCACACAAGAAAAACTAGTGCAACTTGCTGTGGAAGCAACAAACAGAAATAACAACAACTACAACAAGATCTAAACCAAGGTTGTTAACATCACCATCGAGAGCAGAGAGGCAGATACAAAAGCAACAACAACATCATCATCCTCATGTACAAGAAGTTGTAGCTGAAGACAAGACTGCCATAATTATTTTTTTTTTTTTTGGGAAGATATTCGAAAAGTGGCATTCCACCAAAGGCAGCCACTAAATTGTTGCAAGGAACTTTTTTCTCGGGGAAAAAATTGGGAACTGAAGATCCGGAGATTTTTTATATAAAAAATAGGACCTGTAGTCCTGTGGCCTCGATAAGGTTTTGCTATAGAAAAAATAGGCAACTGGAGTCCGGTGATTTTTTTTCTATAGAAAAAAGGTAGGGAACTGGGATCCGGGGAATTTTTTTCTATTGAAAAAAAATAGGGAACTGGGGTCCGGTGAATTTTTTTCTATAGAACAAAATAGAGAACTGGGATCCGGTGATTTTTTTTTCAATAGAAAAAAATAGGGAACTGGGGTCCGGTAATTTTTTTTGTTTTCTATAGGAAAGAAATAGGCACCAGAGGGTCCAGAATTTTACCCTCTTTATTGGAAGTTACTGAGATTTTGGATAATGGTTTCAAAGGAATTTTCTGTAGTTTGGTATTTTAGATTATCATTGGGTGGATAATTTCTCTACCAAAAATGATCAGTTTTGACTTAATTTTCTGGATAGGTCCCATATAAAGCTACCCTCATTATTCGAAGTTTTTGAGATTTTGGAGAGGTTTTTCAAGCAAATTTTCTGTAATTCGAAAATTTGGATTCTCATTGGATAGCGAACCTTCACACCAAAAATTATGAATGTTGGCCCATTTTTTAGGTTAGGCCCCCTTATAAAGCTACCTTCATTATTCGAAGTTTATGACATTTTGGAGAGAATTTTCAACCGAATTGGCTATAAATTGGTATTTGGGCTTCTCATTGGGTGGCGAAACTTCACACCAAAAATTATAAGATTTGAGATAAAATTCACGGTAGGCCTCATATGAAGCTACCCTCATTTTTCGAAGTTTTTGAGATTTTGGTCAGATTTTTCAACCAAATTGGCTATAATTTTATATTTTGCGTTCCCAGTTGGTGGACAATGTCGTCCCCACCAAAAATGATCAGTATTGGCCTAAGTTTCGGGGTAGGCCCCATGTAAAGCTACCCTAATTATTCGAAGTTTTTGAGATTTTGGGCACATTTTTCAACCAACTTGGCTATAATTTGATATTTTGGGTTCTTATTGGGTGGACAATCTCCCCACCAAAAATTAAGAGTATTGGTCCAAGTTTCGGTGCAGGCCCCATATAAACCTACCCTCATTGTTCGATGTTTTTGAGATTTTGGAGAGGTTTTTCATGTGAATTTCTTGAAATTTGGTATATTGGATTCTCATTGGGCAGCAAATCGTCTTACCAAAAATAATCCGTATTGACTTAAGATTCGGGGTAGTCGCCATATAAAGCTACCCTAATTGTTCGAAGTTTTTGAGATTTTGGAGAGATTTTTCATTCAAATTGACTGCAATTTGGTACTTTGGGTTCTTATTGGATAGTAACCTTTCACACCAAAAATTATAAATATCGGTCGAGGTTTAAGGGAAGGTCCCATAAAAACCTACCCTAATTTTTCGAAGTTTTTGAGATTTTGAATATATTTTTCATGCGAATTTTTTGCAATTTGGTATTTGGGGTTCTCATTGGGTGGACAATGTCTCCACAAAAATTATCTGTATTGGCCTAAGTTTCGTGGTAGGCCCCTTTTAAAACTATCCTCATTTTTCGAAGTTTTAGAGATTTTGGAGAGGTGTTTCAACAACATGGACTGTAATTTGGTATTTTGGGTTCTCATTGAATAGCAAACTTTCACACCAAAAATTATAAAAGTTTTCCCACATTTTAGGGTAGGCCCCATGTAAAGCTATCCTCAATGTTCGAAGTTTTTGAGATTTTGGAGAAGATTTTCAACCGATTTATTTGGGGATCTCATTTGGAGGACAATCTCCCTATCAAAAATTGTCAGTATTGTCTTAAGTTTCGGGGTAGTCGCTATATAAGGCTACCCTCATTATTCGAAGTTTTTTGAGATTTTTTATGTGAATTTCCTGTCATTTGGTATATTGGATTCTCATTGAGCAGCAAATCGTCTTATCAAAAATTATACGTATTGACTTAAGATTCGGGGTAGTCGCCATATAAATCTACCTTCATTTGTCGAAGTTTTTGAGATTTTTGGCAGTTTTTTTTTTTCAGGCGAATTTTCTGCAATTTGGTTTTTGGGGTTCCTAATGGGTAGCAAACCTTCACACCAAAAATTATAAATTTTGACTCACTTTTTAGGGTAGCTCCCACATAAAGTTACCCTCATTTTTCGAAGTTTTTGGGATTTCTGACAGGTTTTTCAAGTCAATTGTTCGTTATTTGGTATTTTGTACTGCCATTGGGTGGCGAACCTTCACAGCAAAAATTATCAACATTGGTTCAGTTTTTAGGCTGGGTTCCATATAACGGAATACCCAATATTCGATATTTTTGAAGGCGGCATAATTTTTTTCTATAGGAAAAATTCTCGAAACCCCTGTTCCGCAATTTTTTCTATAGGAAAAATTCTAGGAACCCCAGTTCCGCAATTTTTTTTCTAGGAAAAATTGTCGGATCCCCAGTTCCGCAATTTTTTCTATAGGAACAATTATCGGAACTCCAGTTCCGCAATTTTTTTCTATAGGAAAAATTGTCGAAACCCCAGTTCCGCAATTTTTTTTATAGGAAAAATGGTCGGACCCCTGTTTCGCAAAAATTCATTGGAACCCAGTCCTATCTTTTTTAAAGAAAACTTCAAGTCCAATCATGATATCATTACAATGTATTAATAAACATATCAAAAATAAAAAATCCGTAAAGAGAATTGATACGTAAACCACCAACCAACCAGCCAGGCAGCCAGCCATCCAAGTCAGTTGGAGAATCTCTACCATAATTTGGCACATGCTGTGCGGTTATACATCTGATCTTTTCATCATCAACAGCTTTTGTTTATGTGGTTACAAAAAAAGCAACAACAACAACAAATTAAGAAGCAGCTCAAAATAACCGCTAAGAGTTTTTTTTCGAGTCATAGCCGGACAGCCGGCGGAGCAGACAAAATGACGAAGCAAATGAAATTTTCAAGTAAAAACAAATTTCATCCAACTGAGATTTTGGACAGGGCAGGTAATGATCAGACCAAAAAAAAAAGCAAAGATTGAAGTGAAGTGCAAACTAAACGTGTTTAATTTCTTTTCGAACATCATTTCGAAAAAAAATAACTGGAGATTGTGCGGAATTTTGAGAACTCAATTTGAAGAGTATGAGTCTATTTTTTTGGTACACATTCCTGAAAAAGTGACTCATACACATACATACATACCTACATACCACTTCAATAATTTATTGTTATTTGGGTTACGAATCTATTTTTAAATCGAACACCATTCGGAAAAGTTAGAGGTCCCCCCTATGGAGGTCTGGAAATCGGAAGACGACGAGGACCAATTTTTCGATGGCCTAAAAACTGAGCATAGTTAAGTTTAACTTTAATTAATGTTTTTTGATATTTAATTTGGCCTTATTTTGTATCAAACCCTGGGAAGTTCGAAGCAAACATGCTCAAGTTGCATGGAACTGGTTTTTAAATTGCAACAAATAGCTATGAAAAATTGATATTTTAGTTTCTTTTACCATTAAACTGTTTTATATTTCAAAAATATTTTTTTTTGCTTCAAACATGGTTCGAAGTTCGAATCAAACTTGTTCAAGTTGCATCACACATCTTGGGAAATACGATATTTTATCATATTTTACTATAATACTGATAGAATTTGGAAAAATTAGCATTTTTTGTTTCGAACTTGGTTCGAAGTTCGAATCAAACATTTCGAAGTTCGTAAAAAAATCTGCAAAAAAGTTTGTATTTTATTTTTATTTACTAACAAACTACATAAAATTAGAATTTTAAAGAATTTTCGAGTCGAACTTCATAAAGTTCGATCTCACCTTCTTTTAGGTTACAAACAACCATTTTAATAAATCTCCAAAATGGGATAAAAAGAAAAAATTTTTTCACAATTTTAATATTGATATTAATTAAAAGAAATTATGAATTTTTATCAAAAATCTTAAATGTTTTTCCTTGCAACCTTAAGACGTTTGATCGAACCACATAAAGTTTGTATCGAACATTGCGAATTTTTTCCAAATTCAAGAAATTTAATTCTAAAGAATTCAAAATCATTTTCTACAGAAAAAAATTAATTAAGTTCGAATCAAACTTCAACATGTTCGATCGAACTTGCAACATTTTTTTTCAAAATTTTTAAAAAATTTAATTTTCCATATTATTAACATTAAAATAATTGAAAAAATATTAGATTTATATCAAAAAATTTTAATTTTTTTTCATGCAACCTTAAGAAGTTTGATCGAACACCATTAAGTTTGAATCGAACATTGCGGAATTTTTTCCAAATTCAAGAATTTTAATTCTAGAGAATTAAATATCATTCCAAACTGATCAAATTTCATGAAGTTCGAATCAAACTTCAACATGTTCGATCGAACTTGCAACATTTTTTTGAAATTTTTTTGTAAAATTTAATTTTTAATATTCATAACATTAAAATAATTTAAAAAAATATTTTCTTCTCCATTTTGCCCCACCCTTCCCCCTCCCCCTCCTCATCCTCCATCAGAATTCCCTAGAAAATAATTACAAAATCCATCCGACAAATTAAATGAAACCAGTTATGTATTTTTTTTCTTTTGCCTCAAAATTTCATTCATAAAAAAATCAACACCGTTCATCAACTCGAAGTGTGTCTGTCAGATCAGCTCAACTAATTGCCGACAATTTTAGCCTTGGCAAAAATGTTAATTACCCCGAAGTTCGTAATGATGTTGTCTTTCTTGAAAATAAACAGAAAATAAATTACATTACCGTGGCCAGTTAGGGTTCATAAGCGGTCATTTGGCAAGCGAGCGAGCGAACGGGTCGGACAGCCGGTAAAGTACATTTGAGCCGCTTTACACAAAAGACAAATAATCATCGTAGGCCATAAAGGGGCAAAATAAAAGCAAATAATTTTAAGCCATTTAGATTTTGATGTTTGATGTTGGTAACAAACAAACAAACGAACGAACGAATGATCGACGAAAATATTCGCAGGCTAATTTGTGGCCATTTCAGAGAGGCTGTTAATTTGTTCAAATAGGCAAAAAAGTAATTTGGAAATATTATTACAACAACAATGTTATAAAAATTAAAAAAAAAAAAAATACAGAAAAAAACTCCGAACAATGGTCCGGAGATTATTTTATAAAAAGATTATTGTAGAAAAAAAATTTTCTATAAAACAAACTGCGGAAATGTGGTCTCGAAAATTTTTTCCAAAGGAAAAATTCTTCGGAACTCCGAATTAAGGTCCGGAGATTTTTGATGTGAAGTTCTGCTATCCAATGAGAATTCCAAATACCAATTTCTAGCCAATTCAGATGAAAACCCTCACCATAATCTCAAAAACTTCGAATAATGAGGGTTGCATTATATGGCGAATACCCCGAAAAATAACTAAAATCCGACGATTTTTTGTGGGGAAATTGTTGCCCAAATGAGAACCCAAAATATCAAATTACAACCAAATCGGTTGAAAAACCTCTCCAAAATCTCAAAAACTTCGAATAATGAGGGTACATTTATATGAGGCCTACTCCAAATCTTGGGCCAATACTGATACTTTTTGGTGGGGAGATTCTCTACCAAATGAGAACCCAAAGTGCCAAATTACAGCCAGTTCGTTTTAAAAATCGGTTCAAAATCTCAAAAACATGGAATAATGAGGGTACCTTTATATGAAGCCTACTCCGAAACTTAAGTCAATATTGATAATTTTTGGAGGGGAAATTCTCGACCAAATGAGAACCCAAAATACCAAATTATAGCCAATTCGTATGTAAAACCTCCCCAAAATCTCTAAAACTTCGAAAAATGAGGGTAGCTTTATATGGCAAATACCCCGAAACTTAAGTCAATATTTATAATTTTTGGTAGGGAGATTGTCGACCAAATGAGAACCCAAAATGCCAAATTATAGCCAAATCGGTTGGAAAACCGCTGCAAAATCTCTAAAACTTCGAAAAATGAGGTTAGCTTTATATGGCGACTACCCCGAAACGTAAGACAATACTGATAATTTTTGGTGGGGAGATTATCCACCATATGAGAACCCAAAGTACCACATTACAGCCAAATCGGTTGGAAAACCTCTCCAAAATCTCAAAAACTTCGAAAAATGAGGTTAGCTTTATATGGGGACTACCCTCAAACTTTGGACAATACTGATAATTTTTGGTAGGGAGATTGTCCACCCAATGAGATCCCCAAATATCTAATTTTGAAAATTTCCGGACCTCAGTTTGGGATTTTTTTCTATAGAAAAAATTCTTCGGACCTCAGTTCGAATTTTTGTTTCTATAAAAAAATCTCGGTTCGGATTTTTTTTTATAAGAAAAAAACGATAGAAAAAATTCTCCGGACCTTTGTTCGGAATTTTTTTCTATAGAAAAAATTCTCCGGACCTCAGTTCGGAATTTTTTTGCAATAGAAAAAATTCGCCGGACCTCAGTTCGGAATTTTTTTCTATAGAAAAAAATTCACCGGACCTCAGTTCGGCATTTTTTTCTAAAGAAAAAAATTCACCGGACCTCAGTTCGGCATTTTTTTCTAAAGAAAAAAATTCACCGGACCTCAGTTCGGCATTTTTTTCTAAAGAAAAAAATTCACCGTACCTCAGTTCGGCATTTTTTTCTAAAGAAAAAAATTCACCGGACCTCAGTTCGAAATTTTTTTGCTATAGAAAAAAATTCACCGGACCTCAGTTCGGCATTTTTTTCTATAGAAAAAAATTCACCGGACCTCAGTTCGGCATTTTTTTCTATAGAAAAAAATTCACCGGACCTCAGTTCGGCATTTTTTTCTATAGAAAAAAATTCACCGGACCTCAGTTCGGCATTTTTTTCTATAGAAAAAAATTCACCGGACCTCAGTTCGGCATTTTTTTCTATAGAAAAAAATTCACCGGACCTCAGTTCGGCATTTTTTTCTATAGAAAAAAATTCACCGGACCTCAGTTCGGCATTTTTTTCTATAGAAAAAAATTCACCGGACCTCAGTTCGGCATTTTTTTCTATAGAAAAAAATTCACCGGACCTCAGTTTGGCATTTTTTTCTATAGAAAAAAATTCACCGTACCTCAGTTCGGCATTTTTTTCTATAGAAAAAAATTCAACGGACCTCAGTTCGGAATTTTTTCTATAGAAAAAAATTCACCGGACCTAAGTTCGGAATTTTTTTCTATAGAAAAAATTCTCCGAACCTCAGTTCGCAATTTTTTGCTATAGAAAAGATTCTCCGGACCTCAGTTCGGAATTTTTTGCTATAGAAAAAATTCTCCGGACCTCAGTTCGGAATTTTTTCGCTATAGAAAAAATTCTCCGGACCTCAGTTCGGAATTTTTTCGGTATAGAAAAAATTCTCCGGACCTCAGTTCGGAATTTTTTCGCTATAGAAAAAATTCTCCGGACCTCAGTTCGGAATTTTTTTGCTATAAAAAAAATTCTCCGGACCTCAGTTCGGATTTTTTTTGCTATAGAAAAATTTCTCCGGTCCACAGTTCGGAATTTTTTGCTATAGAAAAAATTCTCAGGACCTCAGTTTTTATTTTTTTTTTTGCATTTTCCCAAAATATTTTCTAATTGCTTCCATTTGATTTTTTCAGATTTTGGATATTTTTTTTCAATCTCCCGCTGAAGGTAAGCTAATGAAATTCAATATTAATTGGAAAATAATTAATGGGAATATTGGGGTTATTTTATTTTCGGTCCATGGTTGGTCACCTTTTTCTTGTTTGAAAATATTGTTGTTGTTGTTTTTGTTGTTTGAAATACTTTGTGTTTGTTTTAATGGGGCGTGTGTTGTTGGTGTTCGAAATTGCTGTTCGCCTTTTTAAAATATCCAATAAATTTTTACGCCTTTTCATTGGGAGGCTTAAGATAGCCAACCAAGCTGCTTCGAATTTTGTTTACAACAAAAACAACAACTTTGGTTATTTGGGGTTTCATGCCACAAATTATTCACTTCCTGTCCGTGTTTTTGGATTTCGTATTTTTTTGTTTTTCGGAATTAATGCCCTGAGGCCAGCCGAATGAATGAAATTTGAAATTCCTTAGTTTAGAGAGGTTGTAGATCCGAAAAAACAACAAAAACAACAACATAATGTGTTTAATGTTATTGTTATATTTTATTTTTGTTGTTGTTGTTCTTGCTTTATCTTAAAAAAGGCTTAATTAGTTTCAGACTTTTGTTGTGGACTTCGAGGTATTTTTTTGATTTTTTTGTTTTTTTTTTACTTCGATGTCTTGCTGTCTTTCTGGCTGACATTTCTCACTTCATTTTCGTGGGTTCTTTTTGTTATTTTTTTTTTAATTCCAAAATTCCTAACCAACAATGGTCCAATCGGATCATTGTTGTCTTATCAACTGAATTAGGAGGATTAACTTCGAAGCTATGCTAATTTATCTGAAGACAAATTTTTAATAAATAAAAAGAAGATAAATAACACCATAGTGGTGTTCCAAAAGTCCGATTTTTAGAAAAAAAATGGTCCCAAATTTAAGATTTTTTTCTATAGAAAAAAAGTTCCGGACCCTTGTTCCGAATTATTTTCTATAAAAAAAAAAATTCGGGACCCTATTTCCCGATTTTTTCTATAGAAAAAAATTCTCGGGACCCTAGTTCAATTTTTTTTTTGTATAGAAAAAAATCTCCGGACCCTAGTTCAAAATTTTTTTTCCATACAAAAAAAAAATCTCCGGAATTTTTTTCCATACAAAAAAATCTCCAGACCCTAGTTCGGACTTTTTTCTACAAATCTCCGGATCCCAGTTCGGTATTTTTTCTATAGAAAAAAATCTCCGGACCCTAGTTCGGAATTTTTTTCCATACAAAAAAAAATCTCCGGAATTTTTTTTCTATACAAAAAAAATCTTCAGACCCTAGTTCGGACTTTTTTCTACACAAAAAAAATCTCCGGATCCCAGTTCGGAATTTTTTTCTATATAAAACAAATCTGCGTATCCTAGTTTGGTATTTTTCCGATTTTTTTTCTATAGAAAAAAATTCTCGGGACCCTAGTTCAATTTTTTTTTTGTATAGAAAAAAATCTCCGGACCCTAGTTCGGTATTTTTTCTATAGAAAAAAATATCCGGACCCTAGTTCTGAATTTTTTTTCCATACAAAAAATCGCCGGAATTTTTTTTCTATACAAAAAAAATCTCCAGACCCTAGTTCGGAATTTTTTCCATACAAAAAAAAAATCTCCGGATCCCAGTTCGGAATTTTTTTTCTATATAAAACAAATCTGCGGATCCTAGTTTGGTATTTTTTCTATAGAAAAAAAATCTCCGGACCTAGTTCGGAATTTTTTTCTATAGAAAAAAATTCTCGGGACCTATAGAAAAAAAGTTCCGGGTCTTAGTTCGGATTTTTTTCTATAGCAAAAATAGCCTGTGCTCAGTACGAAGTTCTTCAAGTGGTGTAGGGTAATTTTTGTCAACCGATAAAACATCTACTTGAAAACCAATGAAGCTTAAAAGGTCCATTGAAAAATCCCATTAATTAATTTTTTTTCACCAACACACCCACCCGCCAGACCATTCATTCATTGTAATCCCATATTGGGACGGGAACTTGAAATTCAATAAAACATTTCAGATGACATGTGTCGTCTGACACTTCACAAACAACAATTTAATTTTTTAAAGACGGCAAGGGGAAATATTCCCCTCCCACTCCCACTCCCCCTCCCCCTTTGGTCATCCGAATCGATTTTTCTGTTTTATTTGGAGACAATTAATTTGAAAATTCCATAGCAATTGAAAATCGATGAAATTGATTATTTTTCGGAGGGTGGGGGGCAGGGTGTGTGGGAAAGGGGGAAACATTTGAAATTTTTATTTTTTGGAAATATTCCCAACCCCCAAAAATTAGATTGTTAATTTGTTTAAATTAAACGCCTTGTTTCACATGGCAATGAAGCGTTAAAGAGCCGACAGCAGCCAACAGCCATGGCTTCCGATCGACTTCTTGAGTATCATTAATTTATGTTTGTAACCTAATTTTTATTTTTTTATCTTTCTTCAAACTACTTTTTTATGAGCATAGCTTTTAATTTTCGATCCCACCGCTACTTCTGAATCGGGGTTTTTTTCTTCAGTTCGTTGCACTTCACTTTTAATGGAGTCCAGCGCCATTTGGCGGCGATGGTAGTCCATCAATTGTGTGTGTTTGCGTTCGAATGAAAACGAAGCCGAAAGCAAGAAGTAATAAAAACTGCATTAGCGGTTTGGGAACAACAACAAAAATTCAATTTTAATTGAATTTTATTGCATTCTCAATTAAATGTATTGAAAATTAATTTTGAAGTTTTTCTTCGCACAAAAGTGGTACAAAAAAGGGGGAAGGGGAATTTATTTTTTTATTCGAACCCTAGTTCGGAATAGAAAAAATATAGAAACAAATCTCTGGACCTCAGTTCGGAATTTTTTCTATAGAAAAAAATCTCCGGACGTCAGTTCGGAATTTGTTTCTATAGAAAAAAATCTCCGGACCTCAGTTCGGAATTTGTTTCTATAGAAAAAAATCTCCGGACCTCAGTTCGGAATTTGTTCCTATAGAAAAAAATCTCCGGACCTCAGTTCGGAATTTGTTCCTATAGAAAAAAATCTCCGGACCTCAGTTCGGAATTTGTTTCTATAGAAAAAAATCTCCGGACCTCAGTTCGGAATTTGTTTCTATAGAAAAAAATCTCCGGACCTCAGTTCGGAATTTGTTTCTATAGAAAAAAATCTCCGGACCTCAGTTCGGAATTTGTTTCTATAGAAAAAAAATCTCCGGACCTCAGTTCGGAATTTGTTTCTATAGAAAAAAATCTCCGGACCTCAGTTCGGAATTTGTTTCTGTAGAAAAAAATCTCCGGACCTCAGTTCGGAATTTGTTTCTGTAGAAAAAAATCTCCGGACCTCAGTTCGGAATTTGTTTCTATAGAAAAAAATCTCCGGACCTCAGTTCGGGGAATTTTTTCTATAGAAAAAAATCTCCGGAACTTAGTTCGGAATTTTTTTTCTACAAAGAAAAAAACTCCGGACCCCAGTCCAAATTTTTTGTCTACAGAAAAAAATCTCCGGACCCCAGTTCCAAATTTTTTTCAAATTTTTCGGGACACCAGTTCCGTTTTTTGCTACAGAAACAAATCTCCGGACCTCAGTTCGGAATTATTTTCTATAGAAAAAAATCTTCGGACTTCAGTTCGGAGAAAACATCTCCGGAACCCAGGTTGGGAATTTGTTTCTATAGATCCGGACCTCTGTTCGAAATCCTAGTTCGGTATTTTTTCTATAGAAAAAAATCTCGGGACCCAAGTTCGGAATCTCGGGACTGTAGTTCTGATTTTTTTCTATAGGAAAAACTCCGAAGTCCGGAAATTTTTTTATAGAAAAAAACTCGGAACTAGGGGCCGGAAAAGACAGAACTAAGGTCCGGAGATTTTTTCTATAGAAAAATATTCCAAACAGAGTTCTAGATATTTTTTCTATAGAAAAAAAATTCCGAACATTAGGTCCGGAATTGAGGTCCGGAGAATTTTTTTCTGGGCCTGAGGAAAATTTTCAATTTATTTTTTTTTCTAATTTCTATATTTTCTTATAAAAATTTCCCCAATAAAACAAATCGCACCCATTGTATACCCCACCACCAGCAAAGTACCTGGCATTCGGAAATATTCCAAACTTAGCGGTTCCACCGCATCGCGATCCATGGGAAAATATTTCAAGTGTCCAATACGTATGGCATCATAAAATGTGTCCTCTAGGATCCTTATAAATACCCCACTTTCCAGCATATAACCCATCAGCGTGTTCAGCTTGCCCTCCAAAGGCCAATTGGGACGCAGTGGAATGCCACCATAAACCGGATTTATTGGATATTCCACGAGCTCCTTCATCCGGGGTTTTTCCATAAAGATCTGCTGCCTGAGATAGAAATAATTTTTATCATATTGACTGTAATAGGCATAGCGGGCTGTGAGGTTACGACGGGATGCGGAAAGGAATGCATTGTCCACTATCCTCAGCTGTTGGCTGAGCAGGGGGGAGATCTCGGTGCTATTGAGGAAAATATATTCATATTCACTGATGATAATCGAGATGTTGTGTTCCACCAGGTCCTCGAGGGAGGTGATGTAGTGGTCATAGAGGCGACTGGACAATAAACTGGAGAGCAGGGATAAATACCAATTGGCCAGGACAAAGCCACAGAGGAACATGAAAATTTCCAAAAATCTTCGACGCCAACCTTGGATCTTCGTCAGCTGGAAGGGTAGGTTCGCTGCTGCCATCATGGAGTTTAAATAATTCTGGGGGAAATCCCATACCCCACCCTGCAGATGATTTATCAGAGACAACATGAGGCTGACATAGCACATCGTAAATTCACCCCAGAGCCACACCTCCGGCTGGAAGGGTTTAATGAAATAATAAAAACGATCCATGGCTGTATCCTGCGGAACAATGAGATAGCTGTTGGTTATCTCCTCCGGCTGGGTGACAATGTAATTGGGACCCATTATCATGGCATCGGCACAGACATCGGTGCGATTGGTCCTTAAATAGTGCAGGCAGTCCAGTTCATTGTAGTATTCCTTGTGGGAGTTGATGATCCAGTCCAGTGTGGCATTGTACTGCTTGGCAAAGATTTTCAGAATTGTGGCATAATACCCACTGATGTGGAGGTGGCTGCTGGTATCATTTCCGGACCACCACAATAATGATCGGGGCGGATTATTGCCCAAAACGCAACGTATGGGAAAGCCATGGAGATTTTTTGAATTTTCCCAAACTTCTGTATGCCAGAACTCTTCAAAATTTGTTGTTGTAATAAACCGCTGATTGTTGTTGTAATGCTGAAAAACTACCATTCTCTCATGGTCCTCGAAGTTGATTAGAATTGTGTTAAAGAAACCATTTTTACGGCACCACAGCCACAACGGCCACCATTTCTCTGGCGGATCCAAATCCTCAGAGGCCACGAAGGCGATAAGTTTCAAATGTCAGCGTTTCATGGATGCGAAGAGAATCTCCAAAATCTCCTCACTTCCCTGGGATTGAATAAAAACCAGGGGTAAAAAATTCCATGACAAATGATCCTTTAACACCCAGGGTATATGTTGGCTGACAAGCACCAAAGGAGGTTCATCGGCGGTCACCTGTTCACCTGCAGCTCGCTTCCACATATCCACTAAATCTCCCTGATTTTGATAATCGTAAAACACCAGGGTCTCTATGGCCATTTCGTGCTGGAGGACCCTTAAAAAACTGAAAATCCTTGCAGGAAATTCCGCTGCCAATAATGAGGTCAGATTTAAAAGAGCCATCATCAATATTTTTTTTCGAATTTCTTGCTTCGATTTTTTTTCAAATTTTTTTTCGCCCAAGTCCTCGACTGCCCTTTGGCTTTATGCCACAGCACCGCCACTTGCTAGCCTCCATTTGAAGTGTTCCGCACAAAATGTCTATTATTTGTTCCCGCTAATTGCTTCTGTATTTATTTAACAAATTAAATTTAGCCGTTTTGTTGTAATTACTGCATGTCGGGTCAAGCCATAAATTTAAGGTATTCTCAGGAGGTTGAATAAAAATATCAATTAATTGGGGGGCAATACGGAGGAAAGTGGCGTGGGATGTTATTAAAGGTGAAGAAAGAAAATATATTAAAACTAGGGTCCGGAGATTTTTTTCTATAGAAAAAAGAACTCCGAACTAGGGTCCGGAGATTTTTTTTTATAGAAAAAAGAACTCCGAACTAGGGTCCGGAGATTTTTTTCTATAGAAAAAAGAACTCCGAACTAGGGTCCGGAGATTTTTTTCTATAGAAAAAAGAACTCCGAACTAGGGTCCGGAGATTTTTTTCTATAGAAAAAAGAACTCCGAACTAGGGTCCGGAGATTTTTTTCTATAGAAAAAAGAACTCCGAACTAGGGTCCGGAGATTTTTTTCTATAGAAAAAAGAACTCCGAACTAGGGTCCGGAGATTTTTTTCTATAGAAAAAAGAACTCCGAACTAGGGTCCGGAGATTTTTTTCTATAGAAAAAGACTCCGAACTAGGGTCCGGAGATTTTTTTCTATAGAAAAAGACTCCGAACTAGGGTCCGGAGATTTTTTTATATAGAAAAAAACTCCGAACTAGGGTCCGGAGATTTTTTTCTATAGAAAAAGACTCCGAACTAGGGTCCAGAGATTTTTTTCTATAGAAAAAGACTCCGAACTAGAGTCCGGAGATTTTTTTCTATAGAAAAAACTCCGAGCTAGGGTACGGAGATTTTTTTTCTATCGAAAATAATTGTAGTTGACCCAAAATAACAAGTTTTGTCCTAATCCCTACTGAGAATATTCACAAATTACAACTTACAATAAAACAACAACACCAACAACAGGAAAATAAATTAATTTGTTAAATAAATAGAAAATGCAATTATCTTAAATAAATATTAGGCACTCAGCCGCAAGCACTTTAAGTGCTTGTGGTGCTCCACATATGAACGGAAGAGGCCAATGGGCTTGGAAGTGGTTGCAAAGAAAAAATAGCGAAATGCATTAAAAAAACAACAACAAATATAGAAATAGAAATCTATGAAAATCAGTTTTGCTAAAAAAATATGGTTATATAACAATTTTTTTTAGTTAAAAAAAAATTTTAAAGATTTTTTTAAATAATGTTTTGGCTTAAATTTGTTTTTATTCTTAATTTTTTATATTTGGATATTTTTTTTAAATATTTTTTTTTTGTTAAAAAAAAAATTAGTTGGAAATTTTTGGTTAAAGTTTTTTTTTTTTTTGCTAAAAAAATTATTTATTTATTTTTTTTTTTTTTTTGAAAAAAAAATTTTTGATCGGTAATTTTTGGGTCAAAACGTGTTATGGTCTAAATTGTTTTTGTTCGATTTTTTTGTGTATATCATTAGAGATTTTTTGGAAATTATATGCCACAGCATTCCTGCAACAAAGATATTTATCATAACCTCCAACTAATCAGGGAAAAAAACCGCCAATGGATCATCAATTTTCATTATGTTAGGAAGGGGGGAGGAGGGTTTGATGGAAATACACTGTTGACCATTTTCATATCCACCACCATCCATATCAGTTATGCATGCATACCGTTGTTGTCATCAAACACTTCGTCAAGCTGACTGGCGTCAGGGTGTTAGACGGCGACGACGACGACGCCAATTGTTTGATAGCAACACCACAATAACAACATCGATGCGAACATGCGGACGCACACCAAACACTAGCCATCAGCGATTTTTCATGCACCGATACTGGGTGACAAACGAACATGTGCCACAACAACAATGTATGGCAGCGCCTGGGGTACACTCCCGCCATACACCTCTGCACAACTCGACTTGAATCGCCAGCCAGCCATCAGTTGACCATTTATGTTAATCGTTATTGGAAATTGTTCGGATCGAAGTTTATGATTTTGTGTTTGTTTATTGGAGAGTTTGCGGGGGTCATTTATTGATTCGAAAATTAAATGAATTCAAATAAAAATAGAATTTAATGTTCTCTAATTGAACACGTTTAAAAAGGCGTTAAGATTTGAATTTGGTATTTAATAAATTTAATTAAATTAATTGAAAAAATTGTTAAAATTATTAAATTTTTTATAGATAAAAAATAAATATTTTATAAAAAAACTTTGTACACAAAAAAAAAATTAAATATTTAAAAAAAATTATATTTTTTATGAAGAAATTTCAATAAAAAATATTCAATAAAAACTTTGATTTCTTTAATATATATATATATATATATATATTAAACCCTTTATTTCTAATCCATTACATTTCAATAATTTTTTTTTTAACTTCCTTTGCTGCTGTACAAAAAAAAAACTTTGTATACAAAAAAAAAAAAAAAAATATATATTTAAAAAAAATTATATTTTTTATGAAGAAATTTCAATAAAAAATATTCAATAAAAACATTTCTAATCCATTACATTTCACTAATTTTTTTTTAACTTCCTTTGCTGGTGTACAAAAAATCCCTCTATGAGCTTCCCTCCAGTCGCATAATTATTTCATATATTCTCATAATATTGTTCTCGTAAACAACAATAACAACAAATACAACCACGAAAACAAAAACAACTGATGCAACCGTCACAACCCAGCCTATCTATCATCTCATTACATATCCTCCTCTTCCTGTCTACAATACTTTTTTTACATTCAAATCGAATCATGTTAATGATGCTGCTAGTGATGAAATCGAGATGTGTTACAACAACAAAACAACAACAACAATAATAATCCTATCATCAACTTCCCTTTCTACTCCCCACACAAAAAAAAACCAAAAACAAAATAAATGCTCTTTTTTACCGTTTCATTAACACCACAAGAAAGGTATTTTAATGGAGAGGCTCGTATCAGCTCTGTTCGTGTCTCTCCCCCTCTCTCTCTTGCACAACCAATCAAGACTCAAGACTGCATATGGCACTTGCAGCATCATTCAAAGAAGAAATGTATATTAGCGGAGAGTCTCGGCTTATCACAAGCCTTTCTCTCTCTCTCTGTCTACCTCTTTGCTACACACTCAAGACTACATGCATGTGCAAGTTATTGTAACAACAACAACTACCACAGACAGCATCATTGTCGTTGAACATCATCGTCGTCGTGTACCTGCAGTGATTACAGTGTAATCGTTAATTGTCGGAGAAAAACAAAGTACTACGAGTATATGCTCTAGTTGCATTACCCTTCGTTTAATGCATAAATACGATGATGATGCCTCTGTCTGTATGTATGTATGTGTAACTGGTATATTAAATCATCTCAATACATATCCTCCTCTTCCTGTCTACAATACTTTTTTGCATTCAAATCGAATCATGTTGATGATGAAATCGAGAAGTGTTACCAACAGCAACAACAATCCTATCTTCAACTTCCCTTTCATCTCCCCACAAAAATAAACGAAAAACAAAATAAATGATATTTTTACCGTTTCATTAACACCACAAGAAAGGTATTTCAATGGAGAGGCTTGTATCAGTTCTGCTTGTGTCTCTCCCTATCTCTCTTGCACAACCAATCAAGACTCAAAGACTTCAAAGAAGAAATGTATATCAACAGAGACTCTCGGCTTATAACAACAAGCCTTTCTCTCTCTCCCTCTTTATTACACACTCATGACTCCATGCATATGCAAGACACAATAACAACAACTACCACAGACAGCATCATTGTCGTTGAACATCATCGTAGACTATATCAGCGGAGAGTCTTGGCTTATCACAAGCCTTTCTCTCTCTCTCCCTCTTTATTACACACTCAAGACTCCATGCATGTGCAAGACACAATAGCAACAACAACTACCACAGACAGCATCATTGTCGTCGTCTCTACCTGCAGTGATTACTGTGTAATGATTAATCGTCGGAGAAAAACAAAGTGCTATGAGTACATGCTCTAGTTTCGTTACTCTTCGTTTAATGCACGATTGTGATGATGATGCTATGCTCTGCTATGTATGTATGGATGTGTGACTGGCATATTAAATGACTGATGAAAAGGTTTTTTGGGGGGAGGGAAACGAATATCCATTAAACGGTGGCATTTTTGTTATTGTTGTTGTTTTGTAAAGACTATTTGTTGTTGTTTCATCACTTTTTTTGTTTCATTAAACACAAACACGTAGACCCAGCCCGACATGCACTTCAAACACACCATTAACTATCGTAAATAAAAATAATCTAGATCAGGTACTAATTGTTGTTCTAGGGAATTCGACTGAAATAAAAAAACGTAGATATAAGAAAAATGCCATTAATGGAAACATTTAACTCAGCCAAGTCATTTCTATGGAACGGGAATATTCCCAAATATTAGTAACTAAAAAATTCCAACCAATTTTTTTGTAACAAAATATTTTTTTCTAAAAAAAAGAAAAAGAAATGATTTTTTATTGATTATTGAATCACTTTTTTAAATTTAAACTAATTATAATATCTTGATATAAATTTCCACCAAAATTGTTCACTGGGTACCATGGCATGTGTGTTTGGAATTTGAAATGTATCTCCGATTTTTTCCTCCTCTTCTTCTTCATAATTTTGCAACATTTCCTGTTTGCAAGAAAAACATTTGATGATTCAACGACAACACGAATAACAACAACGACACATAGCCAGAGCTTAGAATTGAAAGGTATATCCGAATGATGTTCTTCGTTCTGCGAATGATGATGAATTAATTTGTGGTGATTATGAATGAAAACAAAAAATAAATAAATAACAAACAAGAATCACAACAACAGCGACAACAACAACATTTTATGACACAAAGATCAGTTTCCTTTGGTCGCAATTTTTTTAGATTTGTGCAAAAAAGAAAAATCCGCAAAAAACGAAAATAAATAACAACCCGACAAACCAAAAATTAAAAACACCCAATTTAGTTCGAATGGCTACGACGAACTGTGGTGTGCTGCGGCACAAAAATAGCAGATGTTGTGATTTCAGCACATCCACCATTTAATGGTGTTCTTGGTGGTGTTGTTGTTAATTTGGAGTTAGCTGGGCAAAATATAAAAAAAAATCAAAGTGTGCAAAAAAAATCCGCTGTGAATTTTGGGGAGAGGTCCCAGTCAACACCACAAAAAAAAAAAAAAAAAAAATATCCCAAAAATCATCATCATTATTTTGTCACATTCCTGCAAACATAGATTATACGGCTCACCATATGTCCGACATAGGCAACAACAAGAAATGAAAAAAAAACAACAAAATTTTTCAAAATCCGTTAAAATGGCGTCTAAAGTTTTTGGGGATTTTTTTGTAAATCCTTTGGATGTTTTTGTGGGTATTTTGAGGAGGGTATTTTTATAGATGATTTTTTTTTTATTTTAAAATTAAAATTTAAATTAAAATTAATTTTATTATAAAAATATTTTAAAAGTATTATATTTTGGTAGGATAAAATGTTGGTCGGAATATAGAAAATAATTATATAGAAAAATATCAATTTTTATTTATTTTCCTTTCTTTTAAATCCAAAAAAAAAAAAAAAAATATTTGTCAAAAAATGTTTGGTCGAAAATTTTTTTGGTTAACAAATTTTTGGTCGAAAAATGCTTTTGCGTCAATAAATGGAAAAAATATATAAGGAAGTGATCTATGTATAAATAAGAGGATACTTACAATAAAAATGTTTGAAGAAATAAAAATATTGAAAATAGTTATTTCAAAAAACAATAGGTAGAACATTTTTGTTGGACATTTTTTTTTTGTTTGGACATTTTATGGTCGGAATTTTTTCTGTTGCCAAAAAATGAAAAAATACATAATTTATAATAATTCCAAAAATTTCATTTGAAAAAAATATTTTGTTAGGAATTTTTTGGTCGTAATTTTTTAAGTCGAAATTTTTGGTCGGATATTGTTTTGTCGACAAACACGGAAAAAAATACGTAATTTTTTATAATTCAAAAAAAAAATCAATTTTGAAAGAAAATTGTCCGATTTTTTTTGTCGAAATGTTTTTTGGTCGGAGAATATTTAAAAAGAAATTAATTTGGAAAGAAATTTGTTGGTCGCAAAAAGTCAAAAAAAAAAAAATTTGCAATTCAAAAAATTATATGAAAAAATAAAATTTTGGTAGAAAATTTTTTGGTCGGAATTTTTTTTCCTGTTGCCAAGTAATGTGAAATACATAATTTATAGTAATTCGAAAAAAGTTTTGGTCGAAAATTTTTTTGTCGCCAAATAAAGAAAAAAACCTAATTAATATATTTAGAAATTCGAAAATGTTTAATTTTGAAAAAAAAAACTTTGGTAGAAATTTTTTAGTCGTAATTTTGTTGGTCGAAATTTTTTAGTTTTATAAGGAAAAAATACTTAATTATTTATTATTAAAGAAAAATTAATTTTGAAGGAAAATTTTTGGTCGGAAATTTTTTGGTGGAAATTTTTTTGGTCGGAAATTTCTTTCTTTTGGCAGATAAGGAAAAATACAAATTTGATAGTAATTCGAAAAAAATTTTTGGTCGAAAATTTTTTTGGCGCCAACTAAAAAAACCTAATTTATAGAAATTCGAAAAAAATGTAATTTTGAAAAAATATTTTGGTAGAAATTTTTTAGTTGTAATTTTGTTGGTCGAAAAATTATCGACAAATAAGGAAAAAATACATGATTTTTTATTATTAAAGAAAAATTAATTTTGAAACAAAATTTTTGGTCGGATATTTTTTGTTCGAAATTTTTTTGGTAAAAAACAGTTTTGTAATTCAAAAAATTTTAATGAAAAATAACATTTTGGTAGAAAATTTTTCTATAGATTTTTTGTCAAACATTTTTTGGCAGAAAATTTTTTTGGTCGAAATTTTTTGGTCAAAAATTTTTGTAATTCAAAAAATTTTAATAAAAAATAACATTTTGGTAGAACATTTTTTGATATTTTTTGGGTTGGAAATTTGTTGTCGTCTTATAAGGAAAAATAAGTTTTTTAAAAATTTAATTTTGAAAAAAATTTGTAAAATTTTTTTTGGTTGAAAATTTTGGTATGAACAAATTTTTATCGGATTTTTTTTTATGTTTGTAAAGAAAAAATTTAATTTTGAATAAAAAAAATTGGTAGTAAAAAAGTTTGGTCGGATTTGTTTTCTCGACAAATAAGTTAAAAATACATAATTTTTTATAATTCCAAAAAAACTAATTTTGAAATAAAATTTTTGGTCGGATATTCTCTGACGACAAAAACAAAAAAATACGTATTTTTTTTATTATAAAAGAATTTCAATTGGAAATACTTTGGCAGAAATTTTTTAGTCGTAATTTTCTTTGTCGAAGTTTTTTGGTCGAATATTGTTTTAGCATCAAATAAGATAAAAATACATAATTTTTTATTATTAAAAACAATTAATTTGGAAAGAAAATTTTTGGTAGAAAATTTTTTGGTACACATTTTTTTGGTCGTAATTTTTTTGGTCAAAAATTTTAACAAAAAATAACAATTTGGTAGAAAATTTTTTTATAGAATTTTTGGTAGAATTTTTTTTTGTCGAAATTTTTTGGTCAAATATTTTTGTAATTAAAAAAATTTTAATAAAAAAATAACAATTGGTAGAAAAATGTTTATAGATTTTTTTTGGTCGGAAATTTTTTTCTCCATATAAGGAAAAAAATTTGGTCAAAAAGTTTTGTAATTAAAGAAATTTTAACAAAAAATAACATTTTGGTAGAAAATTTTTTATAGAATTTTTTTTTGGTCGGAATTTTTTTTCTCCAATAATGAAAAAAATATAATTAAAAAATTTAATTTTTTAAAAAAAAATTAGACATTTTTTTGGTCGAAATTTTTGATATAAACATTTCTTTAGTCGGAATTTTTTTATGTCTGTAAAGAAAGAAAATTTAATTTTGAAAAAAAAATTGGTAGAAAAAAAATTTGGTCGGATTTTTTATGGTCCTTAAAGGAAAAAGAGCACACATTTTTTTCTTTGTAATTTTAAAAAAATTAAATTTCGGACAAAAAAAATTTGAAACCTAAAAAAACATCTCTCAAAATCCCCCACCAAATTATTGATCTTATTATTGTTATTTGTTATTGTTGACAACAAACAAACATAAAAGATAACTAATATTTTCAACAAAAACACTCACACATGGTATTTACCTCGCGGCCCCAACAGCAAACATTATTATCTTCCTTTATTTGTAGCAAATTATTTGACCACCCAAAAACCGACCAAACATTTGCTTTGGGCTACCATCCACTGCAGACAGTCAACGGAGAGGAGAGAGTGCGACAATGATCTCTGGGGGTATTTTGTTTTGCTATCTGTAAAATATTTTTCAGTTTTGTATTTACTTATTATTTTGGTTGTAATATTTTCTTGTTGTTGTTGTTGTTTTTTTTCTTTAGGAGGTAATTAAGTTTTTCAAATATGAGCATGTGTTTTTTTTTTGTTTTCAAATGGGCGTTTACTTACTGTCCGGCTAAGGATGATTATTGATGGAAGTTTACTTTGGTGGATGGGAATTTTTTGGGTATATTTGTTTGTTTCAAGAAGACAAGCAATATATTAATTGTGGTATTGTTTGGGGAAATTAATTTTGTAAAAAAAAACAATTTTTTTGGTAATTTGAAGTCATGTTTTCACAACAAAATTTTTGAGAAAAAAATCACAAAAAAAATTAAAAAAATATTTAAAATTTTTTTTATAGCATAAAATCGAAGAAAAAAATTTTTCGACCAAAAAAAAATTGGACCAAAAATTTTTTTCAACCAAAATTTTTTTTGACAAAAAATTTCTACCAATTTTTTAATCGTAAAATACATTAAAAAAACTTCAGAAAATTTGTTAAACTTAAAAAAAATCGACCAAAATATTTTCTTTTACGCCCAAAATGTATTTTTTTTTCGACCAAAAAATTTTTGTTCACCACAAAAATTTCTACCAATTTTTAATAAAAAAAAAAATAATAAAAAATTCTGATAATTTTTTAAACTTAAAATTCAACAAATATGTTTTCCGACCAAAAATAAACCTTTTTCGACCAAAAAAATTATTTTCCCCAAAATTTATTTTTTCGACCAAAAAAAATCTACCAAAATTTTTTTTCGATTTTATTAATAAATTATCAATTTATTAATAAAATCGAAAAAAATAATTTCCGACCAAAAAAATTACCAATATTTTTTTCTACCAATTCGCGCCAATTGCTGGCTTGAGAATCTCAAACAAATGCCTTATTATTAGTTAAACAAACACCGACACTCACACACACACTCAAATAAATAAATATTTTCTGAGACAATATTTAGGTTGATATTCTTTTCGTTTCGAACTGTCATCCCACAATCTCATTAGGCCGGACAATATGTTCACACCTCATACAACAGAAAAAACTGCAGGTAATGAAAAGTTCTGTCACTTCCTAACAAAAACAAAGTAGAAAAAAAAGAAAAATGTGGGGAAAGTGCCCGAATTGACAAAAAAAGACAATTAACCTTAATTTCAGTGTTTGTTTCCAAAACGATATGGTGGCAGAGACTAAAAATATTTTGCAATAAAATACAATATTGAAAAAATAATAAAAAAACTTAGCTGAATTGTGATTTTCGTTAGGAAAACTTAGCTGAATTTTGAATTTCGTTGGAAAAACTTAGCTGAATGGCATTTTTCTAACGAAAAACGTAGCTGAATAGAGGTTTTCGTCAGAAAAACTTAGCTAGAATGAGGTTTTCATTAGAAAAACTTAGCTGAATTGAGTATTTCTTTCTAAAAACTTAGCTGAGTTGTGATTTCCATTAGAAAAACTTAGCTGAATTGAGGTTTTTATTAGAAAAACTTTACAAAATTGTGATTTTCATTAGAAAAACTTAGCTGAATTGAGGTTTTCATTAGAAAAACTCAGCTGAATTGAGTTATTCTATCGAAAAACTTTGCTAAATTAAGTTTTTGATTAGAAAAAGTTAGCTGAATTGGGATTTTTTTAGAAAAACTTTAATGAATAGAGTTTTAAATTAAAACATTTTTTCATTAAAACATTTTTGCTGAATTGTGATTTTCGTAAGAAAACCTAGCTGAATTGTGTTTTTCCTTGAGAAAACTTATCTGAATTGTGTTTTTACTTGAGAAAACTTAGCTGAATTGCAATTTTCATTATAAATATGTTGCTGAATTGATGATTTTGTACGAAAAACTAACTGAAATGAAAATAAATACTATGTTTATATAGAAAAACCTTGCTGAATAGCATTTTTTTGTAGAAATAGTAGCTGAATACCACTTTTTTATATAAAAAACATAACTGAATTAAATTTTTCATAAAAAAAACTTTGCTGAATTAAGATTTTTGTTAGAGGAACATTGCTGAATATAGTTTTCCTATAGAAAAACTGCCCTAAATTAAGTTTTTCGTTTGAAAATCCTTGCTGAATTGAAGTTTCCATTAAAAGAACTTAGCTGAATTGAGGTTTCCATTGGAAAAACTTAGCTGAATCGAGATTTTAATTAGAAAAACACTGCTAACTTATGTTTTTCGTTAGAAAAAAATCTTGCTGAATAAAATTTTTCTGTATAAATTTTGTTAATTTTATTGTGAAATTCAAAAAATCTGCTTAAAATTCTTTGGATCTAAATTTAAATTTTGAATTTCAAAATTAATTCCATAGAATGAAAAATCCTTTTGAAAATATTCTAAATCATGCCTGCTTAATTAAGCATATAATGGACGTAGACACAAATGACAATGAAATGGCACACGTCCTCACACACACACAAAAGTGGGGAGGGGGGTAATCAAGAGAAGTGTGTCTGGCCAATTTCCCTTTGAATAAAAATAGACAATCCCAGGCGTACCTTCTTGCAAGGGAGAGAAGGGGGACCCATTTATTTTACAACTCTATTTTAGCTAAAACTGATTTTAATTTATTACGAAATTTGGCGCCCAACTGAAATTCTCAAAATACAATACAAAAGGCAAAAAAAAAGCTAGAAGAGATATTCCCAAAGTGATCAATGATCCCATGGAAGACACAAATCTTTTTTTCTGTTTTGAAGCAATGGAGTCCCGTTGCCACCCCTCCCTCCCCTACTCTTTGCTGGGTAATTAATGTCATGTGTGTGAAGTTCGTTGTGTTGCTGATATCGAAGGGAGAGACGTTAGGGGTATAGTTTGAAATTTTCACTGTTAGTTATTTAAACAAAAATTGCTTTATCTTGTCAACCATAAATTTTGCTGAATAAAAAAATTAAAAAGAGGGAATAGGAATTTGTGTAGATTTTGGTAATTATTGGAATAGCTTACAAGAAGAAGATACAAGGGGGTTAGACTTCGGGAGGTGTGGACAAAAATTTTGTTATTTTATTTTGTGACAGAATTCCAAAGAGAAATATTTTTACATTTTTTATCCAAAACGCAATGCAAATCCCCTTCACACAAAGTTTTTCTTATGGAAACCTCAATTCAGCAAAGTTTTGTTATGAAAACCTTAATTCAGCAAAGTTTTTCCTATGAAAAAGGCAATTCAGCTAAATTTTTCTTGTGAAAACATCAATTCAACAAAGTTTTTCATATGAAAAAAGAAATTAAGCAAAGTTTTTCCTATGAAAAGGGTAATTCAGCAAAGTTTTTCTTACAAAAACCGCAATTCAGCAACGATTTTCTTATGGAAACCCTTATTCAGCTGAGTTTTTCTTATGAAAATCTTAATTCATCTGAGTTTTTTTTTATGAAAATCTCAATTTAGCAACGTTTTTCTTATAAAAACCTTAATAAAGCAAAGTTTTACATACGAAAACTTTAATTAAGCAATGTTTTTGTTATGAAAACCTCAATTCAGCTATCTTTTTCGAATGAAAAGTAAAATTCAGCAAAGTTTTTCTTATGAAAACTTCAATTCAGCTACAGATTTTTATAGATAAACCATATTCAGCATATATTATTATAGAAAAATTCTATACAGCTAAATGTTCATAAAGAAAATCGCAATTCAGCTATGATTTTGAACGTTTTTTTATACATAGAAATCCTATTTTTTGAATATGTCTAAGAAATATGTTAATTCAGCAAAATTTTTTCTTATGAAAAACTCAATTCAGCAAAGTTTTTTTTACAATTATCTATAATGAACCATATTTTTCTTATGAAAAAGTCAATTCAGCTACGTTTTTAATAGATTTTCTAAAACAAATTTTAATTCAGCAAATATTGTGAAGGTTTTTTATACATAGAAACCATATTTATTGAATGTTTCTTAGAAACATATTAATTCAGCAAAGTTTTTCTTACAAAAATCTCCATTCAGCTATGATTTTTATAGATAAACGATATTTAGCTAAGATTTTTTTAAAGAAAATTTCAATTCAGTCAAGATTGTTGTTCTTGTTTATACATGAAAACCATATTTATTGAATATTGATAAGATAAATATTAATTCAGCAAAGTTTTTCTTACGAAAATCTCAATTCAGCAAAATTTTTCCTATGAAAACCTCAATTCAGCAAAGTTTTTCTTACGAAAAAGTCAATTCAGCTAAGTTTTTAATGTAATGTGTTTTAATGTAAAACTGCTATTCAGCTAAGATTTTCTAAAAAAAATTTAAATTCAGCAAAGTTTTTTTCATACAAAAATTTCAATTCAGCTACGTTTTTTTAAAGATAAACGTTATTCAGGAAATATTTTCAGAGAAAAATGTGATTCAGCTAAGTTTTTCTTATGATAACAGTTTTTCAATTCAGCAACATTTTTCTTACAAAAACCTTAATTCAACAAAGTTTTTCTTATGAAAACCTCAATTCAGCAACGATTTTTTTATGAAAACCTCAATTCAGCTAAGTTTTTATAAAGATAAACGTTATTCAGCAAATGTTATTATAGAAAACTGCTATTCAACTAAGATTTTCTAAAGAAAAATTCAATTCAGCAAAGTTTTTTCATACAAAAATGTCAATTCATCTCAATTTTTATAAAGTAAAATGGTATTCAGCAAATATTTTTATAGAAAAATGCTATTCAGCAAAGTTTTTCTAATGAAAATCTCAATTCAGCTAAGTTTTTATTTGTTTAGAACTGGTATTCATCTCGATTTTTGGCTCAATTTTTTGGCTATTTTCTGCCAATGATACCATAAATTTAAAAATATTTTTATATTAAAAATCGTAATTCAGGGGAAAATACAATTCAGCAAAATTTTCCTAATTGAAAACAAAAGGTTTTTTTCTCAGCAAAATTCCACAAAACCTCTATTAGCCAATCCCCTCTAATAACGGCTAATTATTCCCCGACCCCCGAAAATTGCCAAAGCAACTTTCCGCAAAGTGTCTGACAAGTGTCTCTTTGGTTTGAAGCGAACAAAAAAGAAAATTGTTTTCCTTTGTAAACAGTTTTCCACAAAAAAAAAAAAAAAAAAAATTAAATACAAATAAAGTTTTGCTTTGGCAATTTTCCCCCTTTTTTAGTTTTCCCCATTCGAAACAACAATCAACAAGTTGCCAAGGGTCTGGCAGTTTTCCCTACACAATTTCCCCCCCACACCCCTTGGAAAAACTCTAAGAAAATTCAAAGAAAACAAAGTTCAAGAGAAAAAAAGAAAATTCCCTAGCCTCACCTCTTCCCTTTCGTGATGAAATGTCTCTCTCAAGTAGACATTAAGTTTTATTTTTAGGGTTCCCCACGGAAAATAGCAGCTGAATGGCTGGCTGACTAGTTGTCGGGTCGAATGGCTGCTTGGCTGCCGATCGGAACACCGAAGCGCGCCCTTCTTGAATTTAGATTTTTTTCTCCTCATCGTCATCATAAAAGTCATCTGTTTATGTAAATCTCTTGTAAACTTAACATGTGTTTGCACGTTGTTTCATGCAAAACATTGCCGTTGAAATGCAAAAGTGACTAAGTTACAAAATAATAAAAAAATATTTTTTCTTTTCAAAAAAAAAAAAAATAAAAAAATAAAATAAATAAATAAATTAAAAAAAAATATATTAGTTAGTCCATTTGGCATTTGAGCTTTTACAACGCAGTTAAGTTATTAATAAATTTATTTTCAAAAAAAGAACGATTTTTTTAAAAAATAAAAAAAAAAATTTTTTATTAGTTACTCCATTTTGCATTTGAGGCCCTTACTACATCTCCAAGACATGTGTGTGTGATATGTCTATTTATTTGAAAAAAAAAACTAAACTCAAAAAATATAAAATAAAAAATCTCATAATCCATCACAAAATCCCCAACTTTATTACTTAGTCCATTTGGTATTTCACCCCACAACAGCTCTACGGTGTGCGTGTGTGTGTGATTTTTCCCCTGCCACTTATTTTTAGCATTTTTTTACCGGTGTCTACTTGAATTTTTGTCTCATTAGGTTTTTAATTAAAATATTTATGTGTTCCTTATTTATAAATCAAGGGTGAAAGGAGAAACGAGGAGTAGGGGAAATCGATGGGGAGAGGGGAAGTTGGGGACCAAAGAAAATTTATGGCACAAAAAATAAGAAAAAAAGGTGGTAAAAATTTTAAGAGCATTAGAAATGCATTTGGAATCATTTAATTTAAAAAATCTATAATTTTTCTTTAGAGAATTGCAATTCAGCAAAATTTTACTCTATGAAAAACTCAATTCAGCAAAGTTTTTGAAATGAAAAACCTAATTTAGAGATGTTTTTATATGGAAAATGCAATTCAGCTAAGTTATTCTCTAGATAATCGCAATTCAGCTAATTTTTTTAATAGAAAAACTCAATTCAGCTAAGTTTTTCTAAAGAAAATCGCAATTCAGCTACATTTTTATGTAGAAAAACGCAATTCAGCTATGATTTTAAATAGAAAACCACAATTCAGCTACGTTTTTTTAATGGAAATCCCAATTCAGCCACGTTTTTTAATGGAAATCGCAAATCAGTTAAATTTTGATAAAGACAAATACTAGTTGGCGAAGTTTTTGCAAAGAAAAACTCAATTCAGCAAAGTTTTTGTGAAAAAAACTACAATTAAGCAAAGTTTTTATAATCAAAATCGTTATATAACACGGTTTTTCTAACAGAAACACCTATTCAGCTAAATTTTTCTCTAGAAAATAGCAATTAAGCGACAGTTTTCTCAAGAATATCTCAATTCAGCTACGTTTTCATTAGAAATTATCAATTCATTATTATGTTACTACATGAAAAACTCAATTCACCTAAGTTTTTCAACCAAAAAACGGAATTCAGAGATGTTTTTATAAGGAGAAATGCAATTCAGCTAAGTTCTTCTATAGAAAATCTCAATTCAGCTATGTTTTTCTCTACAAAATCGCAATTTAGCTAAGTTTTTTCTCTAGAAAACCACGACAAACACAATTCAGCTAAGTTTTTCAAACGAAAAACATAATTCATAGACGTTTTTATAAGGAAACATTCAATTCAGCTAAGTTTTCATGTAGACTAAAGACAAGTCTCTAGAAAATCGCAATTCAGCTAAGTGTTTCTCTAGAAAATCGAAATTCAGCCAAGTTTTTCAAACGAAAAAGAAGGAAATCTTTGCTGAATTGAGTTTTTCTACAGAAAAACTTTGTTATATTGGGGTTTTCATTATTAAACACTTGCTGAATTATGTTTTTCTTTAGAAAATCGTTGCTGAATTGTGTTTATCTGAGTTTTTATATAGAAAGGTTTCCTTATATTGTGTCTTTCATTATAAAACATTTGCTGAATTGAGTTTATCTTTAGAAAATCTTTGCTGAATTGAGTTTATCTAACGAAAATCTTTTCTGAATATAGTTTTTATACAAAAAGGCTTCGTTATATTAAGTTTTTCATTATAAAACCCATGCTGAATTGAGTTTTTCTATAGAACAGTTTCGTTATATTGGGGTTTTCATTATAAAATCTTTGCTGAATTGAGTTTATCTAACGAAAATCTTTGCTGAATTGAGTTTATCTAACGAAAATCTTTTCTGAATAGAGTTTTTATACAAAAAGGCTTCGTTATATAAAGTTTTTCATTATAAAACCCATGCTGAATTGAGTTTTTCTATAGAAAAGTTTCGTTATATTGCGGTTTTCATTATAAAATCCTTGCTGAATTGAGCTTTTCTTTAAAAAATCTTTGCTGAATTGAGTTTTTCTTTAGAAAATCGTTGCTGCATAGATTTTTTCTTTGAAAAATCGTTGCTGAATTGGAGTTTTATACAGAAAGGCTTCGTTATATTGGGGTTTCCATTATAAAACTTTGCTGAGTTGAGTTTTACTTTGAAAAATCGTTGCTGAATTTAAATTTTCTTTCCAAAAACTTAGCTGAATTGAGTTTTTCTACTGAAAAACTTCGTTGTATTGGGTTTTTCATTATAAAACCCTTGCTGAATTGTTGTTTTCTTTATTAAAACCTTGCTGAATTGCATTTTTCTTTTAGCTGAATTGTTAAAATCGCCGAAATAAATTCATACCTTCCATTATTTCTTCGTCTTCTTCTTATTCTTTTCCCAAAGATGAAGATCCACTTCATTGTGTCGGTTATCATCAGTCCCAGTCCGCCTTGGTGTGGCCTCTGTAAAGCAGAGAAGACCACAACAAAAAAATCCAAACCTCCCAAAAGTTAAATGGAAGTGCGTGGGTTGTCTGCTGTGGTGGTTGTGGAGATGGTGGTGCTATGATGGTTTTGTAAATAAATTGGCGGCCAACATGAACCCCCCCAACCACGACTGTCGCGTGTGTGTTTGTCTACTTCGATGCTTGGGCTTGGGTTCCTGATCTTAACTTAACCGCAAATGATTATGAACAGATCTTGGCGTTGTGTCGTGGCTTTTGGGTCAAATGCTGAGGCTAAATTGTGATGTTGGTTGCTGTTGTTCGATATGTGGTTGAAGTTGCAGTGCGGATTTTTGTCTGTCTTCGAAGTTGTTGTTGTTCTGTTTTGTTTATGATTATTACTTGCATTTTCTTTAAGTTCTACAGGTACGCCCTTTTTTCTGCTTCCCTCTTTCTTGCCTCTCCTCTCTCCCAACTAAGCTCTCTTTACATGATTTCCCTTTAGTAAGCTGATGTGTAAGCTTTGTTGTTGTTCTTGTGTGCGAACTCTTCTATTGGACTGGAACGACTTTTTTTGTTATAATTTTTCTTTTCATACCTTTCTGATGGCTGGCCGGGCCGTTGTTTGTTTTTAATGGTTTCTTAACACACTCGGAAGAGTTCTGGTTCTTTTTTTGTCATCTTCTTGACTTGCAGATCGAACGTCAGGAAGTGCAGCACAACGAGCTTCAACAAAAATATTCCCATGGGTTAAGGGCTTTTGTGTTGACAACAGAAAATCTCTGGGGTATGTCTGCGCTTGCCTGCCTTCCTGGCTGCCCGGCTGGCTGGAGATCTTAAAAGCCCAACTTCAGATAGTGTCAAGTAAGAATTTTTTCGCCTTCATAAATAAAATTGTCATGGAGGAAAAAAATCACAAAAGAAAAGAAATAACAACAACAAAAAATTAAGCCAATGTTCGTAATAAAAATATGCGTGGGTTGCTGGATCCACAAGACCATAACACAGTCACATTGTCCGGGAAATATTTTTATGGATACCCCATTACAGACTCAAACATTCCTTGGTAATCAACATTTACGTGAACACTTCCATAAACCAACTCTCACTCCCTCTCTCCCTCTCTTCCCGACATTTCGACA
>NW_026886771.1:0-78867 GCF_032173495.1 Musca vetustissima | reverse complement strand
AACTCCGAATCTATATTTCTGTCGGAACGTGGCAGCACAATTGCATCGACAGAAAATTTATCCGTAAAATTCATTATGCTTGTAGGAACTGTAATACTAGCTGCTTATGAGTCTGCCGCCGTCAAAAATTGCGGCTCTGGAGTACTTTGGGAATAACTTTCCTCTCACCACACTGACACCTTGTTGCTTTTACCACACTTCATCCGATATCTCCTTTACCAGCCACAATTCACCATCAACTGCCTAGTCAGAACAAAATGTTATCTCTTCAGAGAATATCGCACCAAAACACTTTTTTCAATCACTTTTCACTTTTAGAGACAACTTCACTTCACAAGAGCACAAGACAAATGTTTAAAAATTCGTGCAATAAATCTTTATATACAACGTTACCTAAAATTCAACGAAGCGTACAAAAATATTCAGTTTCCCCACCATGGCAAAATGTTTTGTACGGTCGTATTACCCAAATACGTCGAATCCATTTCTCTTAGCGAACTGAACAAACTCGCGAAATAAAATTAAGAAATTATAAAATGTGTTCAAATATTTCATATTCTTATTGAAAAAATTATATTTCTATAAGTTTTGTCTCTTTGTTCAAAAAAAAAAAAAAAAAATACGTTCTGTCATATGAAATATCAGAAATGAACTTTGAAAATTTGTACGTCGGCGTATTTCGGTAACATTCATATAAATACATGTGTTCTTCTTTGTGGTGAAAAACGTCCAACGAGCTAGTTGAATTTTAGGTATGGCTGTTATATTACATCATGGTACAATTATAAAAGGTAACAGCAAATCCCAGCTGATTTCATTCGAACGTAATACTAGTGTCAATATGAATTTGACTAATTATGTTTTTAAAAATCACCCAACAGGAAAATTGGGAACGCATACAATTTGAAATTGTTCTTTATTAATGTGCTCCGTATTCAATTTACTCAATCTGCCTGCTGGGAAAGTTTGAGGAAGCAAGCCTTTCTTGAAGGAATAACTCGCTATTCCCAGCATTTTCATATGTGTAACCCATATATATGGCAATGGCTCAATTAAAGGAAAGATGTGGAAGCGATACAAATATAAATTTGATAGATTTTCATTCATGTTTTTCAATTTTTATTTCGAGGATTCGAAAATATTTCATTTTCCAAATAAAAATAATTTGATGATAATTTGTTTGTTTACATTTTTCTGTCAAATGAGTAGACACTAGTAGAACTTACAACAACAAATTTCCATGTGGTTGTTGTATCGTTTTTTGTACAACAACACTTTCTGTTACCTTTTATTATTATACCATGTTATATTACATTAATTTTTCAGAAAATATTGGTCTGTTCCCGTACTGCAACAATTTACCAGTTTTTACTATTTTTTTCAATAGCACAAAGTTGTGGATTCTAGCTGTACGGGAACAGGCCATATATAACATTTTTTGAATTATGTCGACTAAATTCAAATAAAATGTTTAATAGTGTTGGTGGGTTTATTTGGGATACCATTTGTATTTAGTGTTTGCAAAATAGTCAGGCTGGATCCCAGTTTGTTGTTTTTATAAAAAACAACTATTTATTAGTGGGGAATACATGGCATTGTCCGCCGAGGGGTAAGGCAGGGAAGACTATAGTTTCGGATTTCGCCACTGATCCTCATCAGTTCACTTAGTTTTTTGTTGGGATGTTCTCCCCAGAAGCTATTTATTGCTTCTATACAAAAAACATTTCATACCCAAATGTGTCTTGTGACAAACTCGAAGTTCTTACGTTACCAGCGATACGACCCCAATGAGAAGTTCGATTCGTTGGCGCCTGACTTCGTGGTCAACAAGGCATTTGCAGACAACTACAATACATTTGCCACTGCTATGTGTCGTCACTTTGTGACGAATGCACATAACGTTGTTGTAGGTATTGCTAGTTAAAGCAATAAACCAAACAGTATGACCGTGCCTGCGTCTACAACTTCAGTAGTGTTGGCGGGTTTATTTGGGATACCATTTGTATTTTCTGTTTGCAAAAAAGTCAGGCTGAATCCCAGTTTATTTTATAAAAAAAAACTAATATTTATTAGTGAGAATGTATGGCATTGTCCGCCGAGGGGTAAGGCAGGGAAGAAGCTATTTATTACTTCTATACAAAAAACCTTTCATACCCAAATGTCTCTTGTGACAATTCGGCCTTCGATCTAAAGTAAATTAGAAACCTACTAACGTCCATTATGTATGTATAATCCATAATTTGTCTGCATCTACCTTAAATAATGCTGAAATTTTGAAGCTCGATTTTGTGTTTTTTTTATTTTTTTTCTATTTTCAATTCGCAATGTCCATCCAAAGATTAACATTTTGTGCGATCCCATTTCTAAAAAAACTATTTTCCTTCGAAATATTTTTACCTGTCATTTGATTCATATGCGTACCCGCGGTCAGTAAACTTTTTTACGTTCCGGATAAAATAAAATCTTCTTCATGGAAATCCATGCATTTTAGGATGCGTGTTAGGGGGTTTTAAGAATTATTCGCGATTTATTAGTTTTTGTGCATTTAAATGCAACGTGTACTACATGGATTGAAAGATAATATTTAATACTTTCTGGAAACCGCATGCGCATCAAATGACTTTGAGGACTACGTGATATAGACGCAATTTACTAGGTGGCATCTCTACTACTTCAAAACTATGATTAGTAAAAACATATGCTTAAGTAAAAACTTCGAGAAGGCGTAATTTGTATTTGACATTGGATTTTTTTAAATCATTAGTAGTTCCAATTATATGTGATTACTGTAATTGAACAAACTATTCAATTAAGCGGGTTCGGATAATTGATTGCTCGGTTAATTGAACGAAAATTTGTGCAAATTTTGATGTGAAATTAACCGAAAAATACTGTATATGTCCAATTTCAAATTCATTTTTTTTCAGAGATTCCAGCTATAAAATTATCAAAGTGTATTTAATAAGGTGTAAGTGACAATTGCCCTTAATTGATTTCAAAAATTGCCCTTAAATTTAGTCTTTTTTAATAATAACCAGTAAGGAAAGTAGTAAAGTCGGACGGGGCCGACTATATGTTTATTTTTATCAAAAACTGATTGTCAGCATGACAATTTAATTTCTATAACAACAATGTTGTTTTTGTAAAATATTTGTTGTTGTATCTGATGCATACACCTTATTAAATACACCTTGAAAATTATAATAAATATGATGACATTATTTGTTCGAAACAAAAAAAAATCAAATAATTTTCCTCAATACATTGATTTGTTGTTGCTGTAATTTACAAATAATGAAAATAATGATGCAATCTCCTATATTTTCATTATTTTTCTCATGTTTCGCGATTGTTATAAGTTTCATATTTCATGAACGTTTTTGGTCAACGTCCAAAATAAAATCTCCATAACTTTTGCGCGCACAAAACAAAAATTTTATCCCAAACGGATTCGGAGTCAGGACATTTTTCCCAATATATGTAGCAAAAATCGTTGATGTAGCACTAAAAAAAAATATTAATAAAATATTGGCAATATTGTATATATACAGTGGTGGTCACGTAATTGAAACATTTCATTGGAAGTATTTTTTAAAGTTTTTAATACAGAAAGTAGGAGGATTTGATACCCCATTGGAAATTGAAAATTCAATTAGAACGAATCACAATGAGGATCTCAAATATCATAAAGTATTAAAGAAATGTCAGGTACCGGTGTATGGACCCAAAACATAGGGAGCTATGGGTTAATTTTTAAACAATATTTACCGTACAAATTTCCTTTATTTTACTAATTAAAGACAGAAGGCTGCGTGTTCATCTGCTTCTTAATCTGAATATTGTTATTCTTTAGAAATACATCCACCCAACTCTTGTTGTGAATGTGTCACCTACTATTTGTAACACTGAATATTTACATATGAGAGTCTTACATTCTATTTCGTATGCTATTTGATTATTCACTGTTAATTGAAAGTGTCCAATTTATTTGTAGTTTTTTTTCTTTTCATTGCAAATATAATCTTGACAACCGATCCAACACGTAAATCATGCACGAATAGTTAAACCGGTTCTTGGAGCTAATCCAACATGTTCATGTATGACGGCGGTTCTTTGCGGCAATAGAGTAGCAGAGCACGTGTTTGCATTTCTTGTGTGCGATCATTTTGGAAAACAACCTCATCATTTGTACCTCTAACAGAAATTCAAATTATGTGAACACTGAGTAGAGGGTGTCGAATCACACCCATGAGAAGAAAAAAACTAACCAGTAACAAAATGTTCGAAGATTTATATCACAAGCGGAAGAGGAATGCACCAAAAAAGTACATAGGAATGGTAATATATCATGAAAAAAGAGTTGAATAATGCCATCTAGTCAAGAGGGGAATAAAAACTAAATGAATAAATTATTTTCTTTGTAGGAAATGCATTTTCATACTTGTGAAGATTGTGTCATTGGTGCATAAATAGGAATTTGGAGTGTTAATGTGTTTGGTGAATTAAATAACTTGTTGCAGTTTAGTAGGGAGATTGTTTAGAATGAAGTATTTATAGTCTACCGAAAATATGTAATTAGATTATCTTGAATATAGGATGCGAATCATTCATCATATTCTCTATTCCATATAATAAACATTTTTATAGGGACTCAGTTTGTATATATCGACGCCTCCGAACCATAGTGTGCTAAGTCTGAAAAGTAAGTTTTTCAGTAGAAGCTCTCAAAGTATGGAAGTTTCTTGTATCTTACGTGCCATGCTAAGTACATTTTTGCTTATAACTTTGGTTTGGATTGGCCGATGATTACCAAAATTTCAGAGAATATAAATTAAGGACCGTAGTATCTAAAAACGTGAAAAACTTTAAAACATGCTAAGTCGACTTAGCATCCTATGGTTCGGAGGCGTCGATATGTAGATACATCGTTCAGCTCGTCTACAGGGAGAGAGAGATAGAGACTATTTATGAGACTACATTAAAATTATTCATCCTACTAAAAACTATCAATTTGATTTATTTTGAAAATTGCGCGTTTGGAAACGGTTTATGTATAGTTCCACTTTTTTATATTTCCTATATTATTATTATTATTCTATATTATTATATTACATCGATAGTCGTGTATCTTTTGTCGTTTTGACGGGGGTATTTATTAGTCTTGTGTCGTTCGGGAACTACCTAGTTCAATTGAACGAGTCAGTCCACTGAACGACATAGTTCAGTTTTTATTATTGTCGTTCACTGAACGATTTTGTTTACCAAACTCAGTCGGTCTCTGAACGACGTTGCTCACTGAAAAACTTTGCTCAATGAACGTCGTCAATCACGGAACGACATTGTATTTTCTTCTTTGACCAACTGAACGGCGTCAAATAAGAACAGTTTTTTACGTATATAGCATGGTATAATAATAGAAGGTAACAGCAAGTGTTGTTGTACAAAAACGATACAACAACCACATGGAAATTTGTTGTTGTAAGTTCTACTAGTGTCAACTCATTTGACAGAAAAATGTAAACAAACAAACAAATTATCATCAAATTATTTTTATTTTGAAAATGAAATATTTTCGAATCCTCAAAATAAAAATTGAAAAACATGAATGAAAATCTATCAAATTTATATTTCTATCGCTTCCACATATTTCCTATAATTGAGCCATTGCCATATATATGTGCATCACATATGAAAATGCTGGGAATAGCGAGCTATTCCTTGAAGAAAGATTTGCTTCCTCAAACTTTCCCAGCAGGCAGATTGAGTAAATTGAATACGGGAGCACATTTAATAAAGAACAATTTCAAATTGTATACGTTCCCAATTTTCCTGTTGGGTGATTTTTAAAAACATAATTTGTCAAATTCATATTGACACTAGTATTACGTTGGAATCAAATCAGCTGGGATTTGCTGTTACCTTTTATAATTGTACCATGCGTATATAGCTGGAGGTTCAGTAAATAATTGGTCTGTTCCCGAACTGCAAGAATCTACTACTTTTTACAACGGTAACGAATTTTCCTTTATGATATCGAAGAAAATTGTAAAATCGAGTAGATTCTTGCCGTACGGGAACATACCAAATATGAAGCGACATTTAAAATCAAATCACCCCCATAGACAACCGTGGAGCTGGAAACCACGGTAAAGAGGCTAAGGTGTCCGGAGCAACAAATGCAGCGCAAAAAAGTGTGCTGCCGAATACAACGGAGTTATGCCATCGACCACCACCCATTAAAAAAGTGAAGAAAAAATAGGAAAGTCCTTCAAATGATTTTGAAAGGTAATTATTCTTTACGGTTGGTCGAACTACCAGAACTTAATTGGAATACGCTGACATGCCAATTGAACTGAGTAATCATTTGAACGATATAAGCAACTGAACGAGGTGAACCACCTAGTTAACTTTTAAAAAATGAACTAGTTCGTTCGATCACTGAACTGAACTAGATTGCCCAAGACTAGTATTAATGAGTTGTTTTGGTCAACAATTCGCACCAAGCAAATCCTGAACCCACTCTTATAAATGTCTGTGTACTTATATACATATATTTATTTACACGTGTATAAATTTGGATAATTTTATGTATACCTCCATGATCTGGCCTTGCATGATTGTTTGCTCACTCACAGATCCAATCATTCGCTTGAAGGCTTTCAACTTTGTTTTAGGTTGCTTGGTCAACAGGAATGACTTGGTGTGTGTGTGTGTGTCGGCAATCTGTCCTTCCTTTTTTGTTTATGAAAACCAAAAACAAGAAAAGAAAAAACGGAATCACGATAACAAACGAACACTATTGCGAACATCGAACCTTTGTGGCCAAGCCTTGATCTTGACCTTTTGCGTTATAATGAACACACCCACATGCTCAGTTGTCCGAGTTGAAATAATGCACGAATGTCAGAAACATAATTGGAGGTGATCATTTGGTATGGGCCTCTTTCGCTTTAGGATACCGGGGGCTAAGTGCGTTTTGTTATTCCACTTAATGATTGTAATGAATATCTTTGCGGTAATCTATTACAGGAGAATGTAAGAGAATGTATTATATAAATTCAATCTACTCTGAATACAAACAAAATGTGTCTTTGAGTTGTTTTTAATATAATAAAGAATTAATTACTTTTTTTGTATACATTTTTGGGGAGCCTGTAATTTGTAAGGCCTACATTCATCCAATTGTGTTATACATAAAATATTTTTTGTCGGTTTTCCTTGATGTTCGTAAAAAGTAAAAAAGAAAACTAATATTTTTGGTGAACATGACAGAGAAGTATATCATTGCATAAGCCTATGGTTACAATGTTATTAGCTTGCCATGGATTTTCTGGAATATATACATGCATATCTATACATGCATTTACACATAATAAAATAGTAATATTCACATGCAATCTTTAAATGAATCTTTAAAAAGACGTACGGTCCATCATATTGGAGGATTAGTCGACAGCTGTACAATGACCGTCAGCAACAGCTGAAAAAAAACGGAATGTCCTGGCATATACTGACAACACTTTTCGCAATATCGTTGACGCCCCCGCAACAGGAATTGGAAGCAATGGACTTTTGGTGGATTGGGCCCTATATTCGGTGTCTTCCTAACTGCATCAATACACAAATTATTGAAAAAAATTACTGATGTTTAGATTAGAACAGTTCATTTTGGCAATCATGGATTCCGCCAGTGGGTTGAATGTATGATGCCAGAAGTACAATTCAAGGATCAGTTCTGTATTGTATACAGTCGAATACGGATAAGCGAACGCTGGTTTATCGAAAAAATCGGTTAATTGCAACTAAAAATTATAATTTTGAATGAATTTTCAAACACTTAACTTCGCTTAAAAGAAAATCCGGTTAATTGAAAATTCTTATAAGAGAAAGACTTTTTTTACAAAAAACGAAACGAGTACCGTTTAAGAGAAAAATATAATTTTTGTATGTGCATCTCTAAGATTATTGTGCACATTTTTCCAACAATTATAAGCAATATGTATACAGCAGCGTTGGAAAATAAACATTATGGTACCGTTCCATAGAGTTCTGTACCGTACCAAGAGATTAGAAACAGGTATTTTGACCAGTCTTTGTGGCAACATTATACCGCTTTGGATAAAATTTTCATTAATTTACTAAACTAATGTGATTTTCCCATAATATTGGGAGATATCCTTGTAAAATGTTAGTATGAAAAATGTTTTTCTTAAAGGGTAAAATGCAGGAATTATAAATAAAAAACTGTTATATAATAAACGTCAAAATTATACATGCATCCATCTATAATTCATACCTTGGTGACTGTTACACAACCAACATAATTATTACAATGAAGTGTACAAATTACGCGGATATTCGAAAAAAATAGTTTTATGATTTTGGGATAAATATTACAAAACTACATACAAGTACCAAATAAAATAATGATTTCATATACCCATTATTTGAATATTCTTCCTTTTTATGATTTTTGTACAAGTAGTCTTATGGAATACATTTTTTTCCGATCAGAGCAATCGATTATCAGCCAAAATGCAATCCAATGGAATTTTCAGTTATTTCAGTCAGATTGCAACATGCAAAAATAAACAAGATAGACATAGGTTTCCTTTTGAGAATATGCATGTACAGTTGATATTGGATATAAGAAACTTAAATAGTCGGAGATTTCTTTCTTTTATGCGTTTTTTTATATGGATGGATGTAAAAAGGCTCAGTGTTTTTGATAATGTTTCTTATGTCCGATTGTTTCTTATATGAGATGTGCTTATATCCGATATCTACTGTAAGTACTTTCTGAGTAGATTTTTGCATGTCCGCCCGTCTGTCTTCCCACGTTAAATTGTAAAATTTGGCACAGCTCATTTATTTGGCCTTAGGACGATCACAATTTAAAATGGGGAAAATCGGTTCAGATTTAGATATATATAGTATATAGTTTCGTCCGATTTTTGGTAAATAGTCCACCAAAGACCCAGAGTTAAGCCGATTGGGACAAAATTGTCCACAACGTACTCCAGTTACTAACATAACTTGTGAAAAGTTTTGTTGAAATCTGTTCAGATTCGGATATATATTATCGTCTGATATTATGTTAATGATGCACCAAGGACCCAAAATATGACAGGTAGGAACAAAACATACTAACATTAGTATAACATATCAAGTTTAGTTGAAATCGATTCATATTTGGATATATCTTACATATATTTTAATCACCACCAAACTCCTCATGTTTGTCAAATTGACCTGCAACTTTGCACAACGTACAAAATTGAGCAGTGAATGACGTAGAAGTGCAGACATAGCTCAACGGATGTCCGACTGATTTTTGTTTGAAATTGATTGATCTAAGTTGGTTCACATTTAGATAAAGATAACATATTTTAGCTCATCCAATTTCATGTTAATTATCCTTCATAAATGCGATGTCTGTTAGGATGCATCTGTTTTATATACCCTTAGTGGTGAAGGGTATTATACAATCGGATAAATGGTATAAACTAACAACTTCGAGTACAGGATATCCCTCATACAGTGGTGGAATACGGATATATGGAGGCCACACCAAAACCCGGAACAAATCAGTTAACTATTTTATGGTGTTATATGGGGAGTACCCCTTAAAGGGGGTGAATAATAATATATTTTTTGTAGGGGAATTTGTTACCATATACGACTACAAAATACCAAATTTCAGTGAATTCGGTTGAAAAACGCGCTCAAGAACCACAAAATGCCGAAATTTGCGGGTACCCTTATATGGGGGCTACCAGAAAAAATGTACTTATATTTATAATTTTTAGTGGAGATATTTGATATCCAATAAAAACCCATGGGAGCTATGCCTAAACGTGGACCGACAAAGCCCATCTTCGAATTTGACCTGCCTGCACACAAAAGACTATGCAAAATTTTGGCGATCTATCTCAATTTCTTTTAGAGGCTAGAGTGATTACAACATACAGACAGACGGACATGGCTAGATCGTCATAGAATTTTACGCTGATCCAGAATATATATATATATATATATATACTTTATAGGGTCGGAAATGATTATTCCGATGCGTTACAAACGGAAAAACAGAACTAATATACCTTTCATACTATGGTGGTAGGTATAAAAATGGGGTTATATGGGGACGACGCCAAAAAAAGGGCGAATATTAAACATTTAGTGGTAGAGAGATTTGTTACCATATACGACTACAAAATACCAAATTGCTGCGAATTCACTTGAAAAGCGCGCTAGAGAACCCCAAAATACCGAAAATTGGGGTGTACCCTTATATGGGCGATATCCGAAAAAATTAATTATATTTATAATTTTTTGCCGATAGATTTGGTACCTATTAAGAACTCAAAATACTAAATTACAGTCAATTCGGTGGAAAAATACGAAAAAACCCCCGAAATACTGTTATATGGGAGCTATGTCTAAACGTGGAGCGATATCTTCGAACTTGACCTGCCTGCAGACAAAAGACAAACCTATGCAAAATTTCAGCACCCTATCTCAATTCCTTCAAAAGATAGCGTGATTACAACAGACGGACGAACGGACAGAGGGACGGATCGTCTAAGAATTTTGCCCTGATAATGGTGGGTACGTAGGTTCTTCTCCTGGCTTTCCTTTTCATTGGGTACGTAGGTTCTTCTCCTGGCTTTCCTTTTCATTGCAAAAACTTAGATCTTCAAGCTCGACTCGAAAGAGTATAAATAATCACTGATCAAGAATATATATACTATACTTTATAGGGTCGAAAATGAATATTTCGATGAGTTACAAACGGAATGACAACATTAATATACGCTCCATAACGAAATAACGTTTTGGTTGTCAAAACCAACAAAAATGCAATTTATAGAAAAATCATGACTGTGTAATTTAATATAATATGAAGAGCATGACATGTCTCCTTCTACAAATGAACAGAAACTCGTCACAAAATATATCTGCCCGCTAGTTCTTCCAAGATAACATAAAACAACAACAATTTAGAATAACAAAATTTAATTGGGAACACACACAGAGAAGTTGGCAGAACTCGAAGAGTGTCAGATGCATTTTTTCTTCCTGCAATAAAGTTAATGTTTTTTTTATTTTTTTATTTCTATTTACAGTTGAAGGTGAACAAATAACCATCATTCGTAACTGACACCAGAGCATAGTAGTGGGACATAGTCTGTGCAATTACATCAAACATGATATGTTGTTCCCGGATGAGACATACGAAGATTATTATCGACGCATAAGTTTGTCAAAAACTCATACAGATTTAACGTTTGAAGGAAACGTTAAGAAAGTAGATAATACCCGTAAAACCGCATCAAGTGGTAGCAGTGGACATGAGAGCAGCTGCACAAACAGCAATAGTGGCAGCTATAAAAGGACCAACGATTTCTTTGACAATATACCAGAGATCGAGGAGGAAACTGCTGAACTCTTTGATCGCAACCAAGAGAAAAACCATAAAGATGACACAGCCAAACAGTTCCGAAATAATATTAATGAAGATGATTCTACCGATTTATCTACAAATCCACGCTTTTTACGTTACTGTGAAGCGATTATACAACAATATCGTATACGGCCAGATTTCTTTTGTCAGTATTATAAAGCAATTAGGTAAATAAGAAATAGACTTTGGATAATTTTGAGAGTAATATTTCAAAAACTTTTAAATTTTTAGTAACTCACAATCGGCGTCATCTTCGAGTGGAAATACCCCATTACGAAATAAACAAAAGAAACAAATTTCGAATTCATCTAGGGAACAATCGTTGTATCGCTCCCCTGGGAATCCTATAACAGTAAAGACATCATCGTCATCAGAAGAAATGGTCCAAAGATTCACCAAACGTTCGGCAATATACACTTTACCCATGACCAAACGAAAATCCGAAGTTCTCAATAAGACATTAAACAATGGAACACCAGGTAATTTATCCAGTGGACATTTTCATTGTTATTATTATTGCATATATATTTATATAAGTTAATTTTCCACTTCATGCGAAAAATAACAAGTTTTGGCATTCACAACTAGCCGAATTGGTTTGAAGATAAACGGTGTCTTCGAACGAACAAATACAGATAAAAGGGTTTTAATGTTATGTTGAATTTAAGAATTTTTATATTTGTTTAATGATTAACAGAATGCAACAAGATTTTTTGGAACATTTTATTCTTCTAATTCGACTCCGTACGTGTCATTTTTGTCTTGATTTTCATAAACCATAAACTTTTTGAAAGTCAAAAATATTTCTACTCACATGGAGTAGACTGTCTGCATAATAGGTACAGTAAGTCACAGTCAGAAGTATCTACTTGGTTTTTTATACCCTTCACCATACTGTGGTACAGGGTGGCATAATGACTTTGTGCATATGTTAGTAACAGACAACAGGAAACGAGATAGCCACATGGTTCCTTTTGAGAATATTCATAGAATCGCTTTTTGACTTAATTTATGCATGTCCATCTGTCCGTCTGTTCATGTATACTTGTAACAAACTACAGGTCGCATTCATGATCCGATTTGGATGAAATTTGGCACAAGTCACTTATTTGGCCTAAGGACGAAACTGGGGAAAAAACGCTTCAGGTTTAGATATAGCTCTATGTAAATGGAGCACCATATTGCCAATATTGGTCCGATAGAGACAAAATTTTGCATAGCGTATTAAAGTTACTGCAGGTTGGCGTCCGCGATGTATGATTGATGTATGCGAAGTTTTGTTGGAATCTGTTCATATATAGATATAGCTCCCATATGTAGTTTCGTCCGATTTTATGTAAATGGAGCACCGAGGAGTCTAAGTGTTTTCACGAAATTTAGCAACGAGTGTGGCATTTTGTCTAGAATGCTTTTTGTTATGTTTGAAATCGGCTCAGGGTACCAAATCAAACCTAAAATGACATGTATTGGTATGTGTATGGGTTGTTTAAATTTAGTTCAAATATCTATGTGCTTCAAGCTGTTAATTTCGTCCGATTCCATTTCAATGGTCCTCCATAGATGCTATGTCTATTTTACCTAAAGGAAATTGTACATATGAGCATCTCTTGTATGTACCCAAAGTGGTGAGGGGTCCGACTTTTGAACTTTCCTTACTGGTTATATCTGAAAATCATAACTTAAAATTAATGCAATAAAATAACAATATTTATGTGCATTCAATATAAAAAAAAATGATTGTTCATAGTCTTGTCATGTTTTTCACGTGTGAGAGATGATTTGTTTCATTGTGTTGTTTAAGTAAACGACTGTAATATTGGAGGGTTACAAAAATATTTTAGTTAAATAGTGTGACATTACAATCATGATGGCTATGAATTCCTTGCAGGAGAGCAAACCATCCTGATCGAAAATGGCAAAACGATATCAATTAAATGACGTGAATACACTTTCACGACGGTGCAGATATTGACAGCTCTAGAAAATTCATCTTTGGCAATGGCACCATCAGCCAGGTGTACATACCCATGGCAATGGAAAAATCATCCAAATTATTAAGGAAAAGACGCAACCCACAGAACTCATCAAATGTTATGCCTTCTTCATTCTTGACATGATCCAAAAAACTATAATATTTTTCGGCATCCAAATATGTATAACGTAAACGAATTTTAGAAAAATCAACTTCAGTTATGGCTTTATTTCCAAAAACTTCAGTTTGCAGGTTGTCCATATATTTATAGAATCGTTCATAGTATAGATCCTTATCACATAGCCCCCATATGTGTGTATTAGACACATTCTACGATCAGATTGGCTGTAATTTGTCACAGAGAGTTCTCTATGGGTACCAAATGTCCATGCAGAAATGTATCGATACAGGTCCACGTTTTCTGGTACCGTAGGGTATTTTGGTGTGTATTAGACACATTTTACGATCAAATTGTCTGTAATTTGGCACAGAGAGTTCTCTTTGGGCACCAAATATCCATTCAAAAATTTATTGATGTTGGTCCACGTTTTTTGGCAGCCCTTATGCAAAGGTATCCCTATTTTAGTACTTACCCAAAAATTGAGTATAAAATCATTAACTGGCGAACCACTTGACATAGGCGGCCAAAATCTGCATCACATTGTTTTCATATCAATACAACTAATTGTATGAAAAATGGGGTCTTTGGGTCCAAGTTTTGATGTAGCCCCCATATAACTGTATCATCCGATTTAATGTATTTCCACACCAATATTCGTTTTGACATTAAAAACACGACAGCCGAATTTTTGGCCGCCTATGTTAAGTGGTTCGCCAGTTAATGTGATTATATAAAATTTTAATGTAAATAATCGGGTATTTACCCAAGTATTTAGCCACGTCTTTAAAGTATTGTAAAACTCTCCATTTTAAATCGATTTGATAACATGAACCCGAAAATAGGGTGTACGATATTGTATTACAGATACCAAAATAAATACCAAAATTTTACTGGATATTTACCCAATTCACCGGGTATTTACCCACTGCCCTTCTCTAATTATTAAGATTGCGTAAAATTATACTTTTGTATTCTTTCTTTAATGCGTTTTTCTGCAGATGACGGCGAATCATATAATGTGATGTTTATGACGACAAACCTCCGTGTTGATTTTGTAATGGAGTCATCAGCTAAAGACCCAGGGATAACCGAAATATACTATTTTTTAATACCATAACATTTTTAAATACAACCAATTTGGAACAGGTGTATATTTCAAGGTCCAAATTATTTACATCCGTACATATTCGAATAATCTTTGTAAAAAAGAACCTAAAAAATAATTTAAACTAATTTTCATGTCGATATAGTGCTTGCTTTTTTGATATTAGACTTTTAATTTTCAGAAAGAATGTAGGGGAGGCTTGGGCACATTCATATTTCTATGGTCCCGGAAAAATTTCGGGGCTTAATAAGGTTCGAGCACAAAAAGTAACATTTTCATATTTATTGTAAGGTATCCAATTTGATTGACATACATCTCTTGCCCCAACATTACCATTATGCATGTTACATTATCATAAACAATGATATGAATTGTTTTATTATTGTCTACATTTTTAATAGGTCAAGAAACACCCCAGTTCGTATAATTTGTAAAATGTTCCATTTAATTTTGAAAATGTTCGTTTAATAGGGGTTATATTTAATCTGGAAAAGCTATACAGTAGCGTGCAAATTAACAGCAGTTCAACACAACTTCTTTAAATAATAAAAAAAAAATAATTGCTGATTTCTTTCTACATTTTATACGGTATTGCCATTTAAAGTATTAAAATAATCTGAAAAAGATACAGTTGTTTCTGTAAGCCTTTCTTTTATTTTCGTTTGCAAATAATTGCAGTGGTGTAAGAAAAAGTATAAAAAATGCGTTATATTCAGATTTTTAATTTGCTTTTGTGATAAGCATATTTTAGTTTTTAAATAATTTATAAAAAAACCATGTGCGTTTTTTATACCCTTCACCACACTGTGGTACAGGGTATTATGTCTTTGTGCATATGTTTGTAACAGGCAAAAGGAAACGAGATAGACCCATGGTTCCTTTAGAGAATATGCATAGAATCACTTTTTAAGTCGATTTAAGTAAGTCCGTCCGTCCGTCGGTCTGTCTGTATTTTTGTGAGCAAAGTACAGGTCGCATTTATGATCCGAATTGGATGAAATTTAGCACAGCTCATTTGTTTGGCCCAAGGACGAACCCTATTGAAATTGGAAAAAATCGGTTCAGATTTAGATATAGCTCCCATATATATATTCGTCCGATTTAATGTAAATGGTGTACCAAAGTCCCTATATATCTTTCGATTTGCACGAAATTTGGTATAACGTACTGAATTGGGCCTAGAGTGATGTCTGCCAAATTTCGTGAAAATTGGTCCAAATTTATATATAGCTCTCATATATAGTTTCGTCCGATTTCATGTAAATGGTGCACCAAAATCCCTATATATCTTTTGATTTGCACGAAATTTGGCACAACGCACTGAATTGAACCTAGAGTGATGTCTGCCAAGTTTCATGAAAATCGGTCCATATTTAGATATAGCTCCCATATATAGTTTCGTCCGATTTCATGTAAATTGTGCACCAAAGCCCCAATATATCTTTCGATTTGCACGAAATTTGGCATAACGTACTGAATTGAACCTAGAGTGATGTCTGTCAAGTTTCGTGAAAATCGGTCCAGATTTAGATATAGCTCCCATATATAGTTTCGTCCGATTTCATGTAAATGGTGCACCAAAGTCCCGATATATCTTTCGATTTGCACGAAATTTGGAATAACGTACTGAATTGAGCCTAGAATGCTGTCTGGTATGTTTCGTGAAAATCGGTCCAGATTTAGATATAGCTCCCATATATAGTTTCGTCCGATTTCATGTAAATAGTGCACCAAAGTCCCATATATCTTTCGATTTGCACGAAATTTGGCATAACGTACTGAATTGATGCTGGAATGATGTGTGCTGAGTTTCGTGAAAATCGATTCAGATTTAGATATATATATTTTCGTCCGATTTAATCTAAATAATGTACCAAGTTCTTATGTTGCATAGCGTTTTGAATTTAATCCAGAATAATGTGTGCCATGTTTAGTGAAAATCGGTTGATATTTAGATATAGCTCCCTTATATTATAGATTGATTTTAAGTAATTGACGCACCGAGGAACCAATATATGGCTGATAGGAACAAAACGTACTGAAATCAGTATAACCTAACCTGTGACAAGTTTCGTTGAAATCGGTTCATATTTGGATATAACATCCATATATAAGTAAATTGTGCATCAAACTCCTAATATTTGTTAGATTGACATCACAACGTACAAAAGTGAGCATAGAATAACGTAGTTGGGTTTTCTAGAAGTACAGACTAGCCCAACGGATGACCTTTTGATATTTGTTTGAAGTCGATTTACATACTTTTGTTCCATTGTAACAAACGAATGACATGTTTATGGATAGATCTAGGTCGTTTGACATTTAGATAAATATCACATATTTTATTTCATACAATTTCATGATAATAGTCCTGTTTAATATACCCATAGTGGTGAAAGGTATCATATAGTCGGCCCCGTCCGACTTTACTACTTTCCTTACTGGTTTTTTATTGGGCCTTGGAAAACATTGTACAAAAGAAAAACGAGAACTCATAAAAAGTTTATTTCTGATGGAAAAACATACAAATATTTACAAGTGATCTCTTTTTGGATGGCCGTTGTCAATATGTTATCAGAGAAACAAAAAAATTAAATATATATATATATTATATATATATATATTATATATATATATATATTATATATACTGTGGTAAACATTTTTTGATTTTTTGACAGCCCTCGATTCGTTTGCAGTATTTTTGAAAATTTTTTAATTCAGAACACTTCGATGTACTGCACTTAAGAGATTTAGTGCGAAAATAGAAAATTATTGCATGCAATTTTCCATAAATAACGGTTTTTATGAAAACACATCGATTTTGAAGTGGCCATATAATTAAAACATTGTGTGATTTTTTACTTTACTGCATTTTTTTGAAAATATTTTTAAAAAAGCTCTTTAATTTAGTACAATTATGTAAACTAAGCACTGATAGAATCATTTACAGATAAAAATATCTGAAAAAATCTGTAAAATCTATCAAAATTGCCAAAAATTTGTATAGCACACATAACATTCAGAAAACACCCTTATTATAGAAAATAAAGGTCCGAATGCACTAGAAATTGCTGGAATTAGTAAAAAACAATTAATAATTCTCAAAATGAATAAATATTTGAAATAAAAACTCAAAAAATGGGAATTAACCTAAAGGAACGATTCAATTTCAATAGCCTTTATTAAAAAAGGCCGGAATATTTTTGCAGTATGTGAGAAAATATCGATTGATATTGGTATTTATTATATCAAATCGATTGTTCGAGTAGTACAGAATATATTTTATCAAAAAATATATCAGTCACAACAGAACGAACAGAGATCAACGCCTATGTTGACGAGTATAGGTTTCTGGCACACAGCAGCATGATTGATGGTCAACTCTTGACCCTTAAAATCTATTGAACATGACAATATTTTTCCAAAATAATATTTTATGAAGAGAATAACTTCCAATTAATCTATTTTAGTAATAAATTAGGAAAAATTGTACACTTTGACAAATATTTGAAGACTTGTGTTGAACATCAAAAATGCTGCTGTGTGCCAGAAACCTATACTCGTCAATATAGGCGTTGATCTCTGTTCGTTCTGTTGTGACTTACATATTTTTTGATAAAATATATTCTGTACTACTCGAACAATCGATTTGATATAATAAATACCAATATCAATCGATATTTTCTCACATACTGCAAAAATATTCCGGCCTTCTTTAGTAAAGGCTATTGAAATTGAATCGTTCCTTTAGGTTAATTCCCAGTTTTTTGAGTTTTTATTTCTAATATTTATTCATTTTGAGAATTATTAATTGTTTTTTACTAATTCCAGCAATTTCTAGTACATTCGGACCTTTATTTTCTATAATAAGGGTGTTTTCTGAATGTTATGTGTACTGTACAAATTTTTGGCAATTTTAATAGATTTTTTCTGATATTTTTATCTGTAAATGATTCTATCAGTGGTTAGTTTACATAATTGTACTAAATTAAAGAGCTTTTTTAAATATATTTTCAAAAAATGCAGTAAAGTAAAAAATCACACAATGTTTTAATTATATGGCCACTTCAAAATCGATGTGTTTTCATAAAAACCGTTATTAATGGAAAATTGCATACAATAATTTTCTATTTTCGCACTAAATCTCTTAAGTGCAGTACATCGAAGTGTTCTGAATTAAAAAAATTTCAAAAATACTTCAAACGAATCGAGAGCTGATCAAAAAAATGTTTACCACAGTAAATGTTTTAATTCTGTGACCACCACTGTATATATATATTATATATATATATATATATATTATATATATATAAATATTTTTATAATTCAAGGGCACCTAAATTGTAAGATCAATAGAAGAACGGCTTTTTTAATGTGCAAACATTTCGACATGGTATAGACTCTTTCCTTTATAATTTAAAATGGAAGCATACTTTATGGCGCAATCACATTAACGACACATTATCTATTTAGTCAGTAATTCCACTGTGTTAAGATAAATCTCAATACTAAATTCCCAGACATAAAAGATAAATTCCAATTCATGCAGTTTCTTCGAAAGACTTAAGACAGGTGAGTCGTGTTTTGATTGAACGAACAACAACAGAGAGAACGGAAGGAACTCAAAGAGCCATGTGTGTGTATGTAATACAACATAAAAGCCGGTTATTATTGACTCTCCAGAAAGTTTAAATTTGGGGTTTGCAGATTTCTCATATAAAAGAGCAAGAGAGAGTGAGAGATTGTGTCTACAAATGCAATGGTGAAGTGATTGGTGTGTATAAATTTTAGCCACGGTCGTTAGTTCCAAAAGAACCCTAAGAGTGAATTGACTTAAAAACGGAAACCAAAAAATTTAAATAAAGAAAGAAGAAAAAAAAACAACAATAACTAATCAAAATATGTATAGTAATTAAGTGGTTTTGTCTACTGAATGTTTATTTGCTAACAAATAGAAATGGTCAATAAAATTACATGAAAAAATGAAATAAAGTTACACAAAGAAAATTAGAATTTCCAAAAAAAATCGCCATTTGAAAAATTTATCATCAAAGATTTTCAGCAAACCAAGTAAACCTCATTTTTGAAAAAAAATCTCGTTTTGTGTGTGGATACCTTAAAGGTACAAATATCGCGAAGTGTGTGTTTTTTGGTGTCGTTGTTGTTGTTTGAATTTGTATGTATCTGACGGTTACTTTCAAAGTACCAGACCCAGGCAAGCGCGAGTCAGACCTATCAAGAAACAATTCAAACCGTTTACATGGACGCGGGGAGTCACTGTATGTGAGACTTGTCTTGGTTTGGTGGAGTAAGTTCGCGTGATCATGTGTTGGTTGGTGGTTAGACAGAAGAGGTACATAGGCATACATACATACATATGTGTGCTTTTGGAAAAAGTCTGACTTAAATGGTGTTGAAGTGTGAGTGCAAAAGAGGTACACAGTCAGTCAGTTAGCCAGGCAGGCAGACAACAAAACCATCAACAATAAAAGCAACAAACACCAACTATTCAACATAAGAGATCATTAAGACTGGATGTTGTTATTGTTGGGTCCAGTGCTGGTGGTATATGGTAATGATAATAATGACACCAACAACAGCAACAAAAACAACGACAAAGCAAATGGAATGGAATAAATATACAACGCGATCATGTGGACTTGGGTAATGTTGGCGGTATTTTCTTATTGTTATTGGTGGCAACAAGTTTTTCGTACAGTAAAAAGAAAAATAATAACAATATACCGAAAATTGTAAACGAATAGAAAATGAAAGACACAAAACAAATAGGAGGAGAAGAAGAAGATAAAGAAAATACGTAACAAAACAAGGTACCCGACAATTAACATTTCTAACGTGAATATCACAGTGGGAGTTATGAAAATATGCAGATTGCAAATTACCCACTTAGGAATTATAATATCTCTAGAGTAAATGTGAAAAAAACAGAAAAGAAGGTAGAATGGACATTGATTTTCGAAGCATATGCATTTCTGTACGACTGATTGTATATGTCTTACTGACTTTACTTACTTACTTAGCTGGCTTGTGACAGAACTTTCGTTCCATAAGCCAAGCTTAGAAAAGATTTCCAGGCGCGTCGGTCTTTTGCACAGTTTTTCCAATTTGAAAGTCCATTTTCGGCAATGTTGTCTTTGACTTGATCTTCCCATAGTATTCTTGGCCTTCCCCTTCTGCGTGAACCATCAGCTGGTTCGCTTTGATCTTCATCCATTCTCACAACATGACCTAGCCAACGTAGTCACTGCAGTTCAATATGTCTAACAATGTCGATGTCCGAGAATAGCTGATACAACTCATGTTTCATTCGACGGCGATATTTACCGTCAACGCAGATCGGCCCATAGATCTTTCGGAGAATTTTGCTCTCAAACACTCCAAGAGGTGCCTCATCTGCTTGCGTAAGTACCCATGCTTCAGATCCATATAACAGCACGGGTAGTATCAGCGTCTTGTAGAGTGTGAGTTTGGTCTGGCGGGAGATGGCCTTGCTTTTGAGTTGTTTGCTCAGACCATAGTAGCACTGGTTGGCCATCACTATCCTTCTCCGAATTTCAAAACTGATGTCATTCGTTTTATTTATGGCGGTACCAAAGTATATAAAATCTTTGACTACCTCGAAGCTGTAGTTCTTAAGTTTCACAGTTGGCCCGAGTCCGAGATGTCTTGCCGAGCAAGCATTTATTTGAATAAGCCATTTTACTCGAATTCGTCCTCAACTTTTCGATTGGAAAATGCGGCTATGCCCTCAAAATATAGAAAATTGGTCAGTACCTTTATATGGGAGCTATACTAAAACTTTGACCACCATTACTCCATTAGCAATATCCTAAGAATAATAGCGATGTCAGTGCAAAATCTATTGGGGATATACTGTAGTAGTAGTGTTAGATCGACAGTAGAAATATTGTAAAATCGATAGAGAATATTACATCCACCAAGAATATTAAGTTAATGAGGTCTTAATTTCGGGACGACATATTTAATATGGATTGAAATCTAAAAAGTCCAGGCATTTTAGTATGTTACACATCGATAAAGCTACATTGTCTTCCACTGTGGATGTTGTTCACATTTAAGTCGCAGATGCTCACACACATACCTTCTCAAATCATCAGGCCCAAATCTGTGAATGCAGAAGAAGAACAAGAATCTGTGAAGTGACACAGAATAACCGAAACAAAAATAAGAAATTTTGCACACCAAAAATACAAATGTGTGGCATAGTAGAAGCGAACAGTAATATTTAACAAAAGAAAGAAAATAAACAAAACCAACCAAACAACAAATGAAATGTTTAAGCTCAGACAGACAGACAGACAGAATGTTGAAAAAGAAAAAAAAAACACTGGATGGCAGTTGCAATGAAGCTCGGTGAATTTGAAAACTTGTTGCATGCCTTTAACTTCTTAGCCTTTCAACACGATGGCAACAAAACAAAAAACTATCGTACATGAGACTACAACAAATACATAATCTATATGTACGTATGTACATGTATATGTATGTTTATCGATGTGATTACTGGTATATAAAATGAGTGTCATTTGTCGTTACTACAATGTTATTTAATTCCGATTTTCGGTTATAGGACGGGGGTTACAATTTTATTCAGATCAGACTGTATTCAAAATATTTTATTTTGGCCTGGAAAATCCAATTTTCTTTCAACTTATACTACAAATTAAGAAAATGCGAAAAAATCTTAAAAATACCGAATATAGTTCGGTACCGATGTATGGGCACTAACCCCAAAACGTAAACCGATATTTATATTTTTAGGGATGAAGATTTGACAACTCATTAAAAACTAAAATATCAAATTAGAGCCAATTCGGTTGAAAACGTGTCCAAATGTTTCCAAATACCGTTGTATGGGGGTTACCTAAAAGTGGAACAATATTAATAATCTTTATGGGATCTCAGTAGAATATTTCGAGGTTTTACATACGGATTTGTAGGGAGACTATGTAAAAATATTGAAAAATTTCGTGGAAGAAGTTTTGTATTCTACAAGAAAATTCGAGCCACTACGGTTGAAAATTGCCGAAAATTGGGCTGGGTCTTTGATATCAAACGTTTTTTGCAAAGATGTTCTTCATCTTCAAGGTATGCCAACTTACAACCACTTCGGTGTGGAAATGCGTCAAAAAATGTATCCCATCATAGGACTTTTATCTTAAATTTATGGAACCTCCAACGTATATTTCGAGGTGTTGCAAACAGAATTGCAAATTTAATATTCACTTGACGCGAAGGTGGAACAATATACAAATATCTCTTCATCGCAGACAGCCATCGAAATGGACTTATTTTTTTACCAAAACATATAAAGAACTACAAAAGTGTAGATGTGCCTAATATACTTTTGGCTCCCTCTGTAGTGACCATGTGCAACTAGCTACTCCACTAATCAAGCTGTCAGTTTTCATGTGCAAATAGCAAAATTAAAAAAAAAAAACAACAACAACAGAAAAGAAAAACAAAACTTTGTAAAAAGTGTCTGGTATCTACACCACAACAACAAATACATACTAATATAAATTCGTGTATCCCAAAAACCAAATCTTGGAAACCAGTTTGACAAAACAACAAGAATAGCAACAACAACAACGAACACAATTTCAAATAACAACAAATAGAAGTGGCCTCAAACGCGTTTCTGTACCAAATCTTCGGAAAAAAGTGTATCTTTGGAACCATAACAAAAAACAAAACCCAAACCGATGAAGAAGTGCTATTTAAAAATTCCTAACGAAATATTAGCCAGTGAAGAAAGAATTCCTTAGCGAATTCTTAGAAAATGAACAAAACCGTTTTTTTTTATTTTGCCATACTGAGGGGCAGATTATTAAATTTTTTGTGTTCATTCATTATAAATAATTAAGTGTTGCTATTCGTTTTTATTTCTCGAAATTAAAGATATTAGAAAAAGTGAAATAATTTGTGAATCGCTGAGAAATATACTATTGTCACAAATGTCTTCAACAACAATTTTATTTAATGTTATTTCATTGAAATACAAATGTTGATCAACGATGGCCACATTAGGCCTTTCAAAAGTCTTCATACTGGATAAATACTTTACGGAATTGCAAAAATTTTGGGAGACGGAGAAGAAGTTGCAGGGTAAGTGTATTAAATTGTTATTTTCCAAATTGGTTTCTTTTCTTTGTATTTTGCATACTCCTTGTGATATTCGTTTGTTGTTTTAGAACTTTTTCTAATTATACTGAAATTGGTAATCTTTTTTGTAATCGAGAATACTGTCAATTTAAAAACATAATCGACGTTTTTGTTTTTGTACTACATAACATTTCACAGCCTTACCTAAAATTCAACTAGCTCGTTCGACGTTTTTCACCACAAAAGTAGAACACATGTATTTATATGATAACAATTGTTACCAAATGGTACTAAATGTTGTCTCTTTACTCAAAAATCAAGTAAAAGCGAGTAAAGCGAGAGAGCAAGTTTCACAGTTCAACAACAAAAAAAAACTTACTGCAGATTACTGAAAGAATTCTGTGCAGTTAAATTTTGCAAACTCTATAATTTTTGAATAAGCTGTTTTATGACCAATTTACAAAAATACTATATGACTATAGAATACTTAATGACTATTTTACAATATGAAAATTAAAACTTAATATTGATAAATGTAAAGCAATATCTATTAAAGGAAAAAAGAAAAACAAATATATGGGCAACATTGCCAATTTTTAACATGGCTGAAGCCGAACTTCACCCTTTTATAACACCGGAATTATCAAAGTACATGAGAAAAATTAAATAGTTTTGGATTTATTGATCTGTCGTTGCAAACTTTTCATGATATTGACCTACAAAGTTTATTTGTGTGGAAAAGGGTAAAAACAGGGTGAGGCAACATAAGTTTTTTTATGTTTTTTTTTCTCGATTTGTGGCTTAGCTATTAATTTCACAGCATTTGCGCCAAAGTAAAAGCCTACAAAATGAGCATTACGTCCCCTATGTATCGTTTTTCGAAAAAAAAAACAGTAAGGAAAGTAATAAAGTCGGACTGGGCCTACTATATGATACCCTTCACCACTTTGGGTATATTCTACATATGAAGAAACGATTTCAGGGAAACTTGCCAGAGACTTATTTATATTACATCAGTACGTATTGTCAATCGGCCTAGCTATGGATATTTTCACGAAGCTTAGCAACATCATTCTACTAGACTTAATTCAGTACCCTATACCAAAATTCGTGCAAATCGAAAGATATATAGAGATTTTGGTCCACCAATTACTTAAAATCGGACGGAAACCAATTTTCACGAAACTTAGCACACGTCATTCCAGCCTTAATTCAGTACGCTATGACAAATTTCGTGCAAATCGAATGATTTTCAAAGATTTTGGTGCACCAATTACCTAAAATCGGATGAAAATATATATGGGAGCTATATCTAAATCTGAACCGATTTTCACGAAACTTTGTACACATTATTATAGACGCAATTCAGTACGCTATGCCAAATTTCGTATAAATCGAAAGATATATAGGGTCTTTGGTGCACCAATTACCTTAAATCGGATGAAAATATATATGGGAGCTATATCTAAATCTGAACCGATTGTCACGAAACTTTGCACACATTATTCTAGTATCAATTCAGTACGCTATGTCAAGTTTCGTGCAAACCGAAGGATATATATAGAGATTTTGGTGCACCATTTACATAAAATCGGACGAAAATATATTGGGAGCTATATCTAAATCTGAACCAATTTTCAGGAAACTTAACACTCAATATTCTAGACCTAAATAATTCCGCTGCGCCCAATTTCGTGCAGATCGAAAGATATTTTGGGACTTTGGCGCACCATTTACCTTAAATCGGACGAAAATATATATGGGAGCTATATCTAAATCTGGACCGATTTCCAGGAAACTTAACACACATCATTCTAGACATAATTCATTACGCTATGCCAAATTTCGTGCAAATCGAACGTTATATAGGGACATTGGTACACCATTTACATTAAATCGGACGAATATATATGTGGCGATAACATGGACAGACAGACGGACGGACATGCATAAATCGACTTAAAAAGTGATTCTATGCATATTCTAAAAAGGAAACATGTGTCTATCTCGTTTCCTTTTGCCTGTTACAAACATATGCACAAAGACATAATACCCTGTACCACAGTGTGGTGAAGTATAAATGCAGTTACGAAGATTCGAAAAATTCGAAGTATACTTTCTATAATTTTGGAAATCATCATCCTTTATGTAGAATATTTCGAGAAGCAAATAAATAAATCTTTCAAACGATCACATTCGTATTGTGAAACACGATGTGTTGAGCAGCATAATTGCGTACAAATATTTATTTAACGAATCTATAGAAGAGATAGTAGAATCGTTGGAAGAAATGAGGGGAAAATGGTAAAATTTAATTTGAATTTATTTCTAAGAAGTCGAAGTTTCAGTACCAAGAAGGGTTGGTACGTAACCCGAACTCCGAGTATTTGTATAGAACTACATTTTTTGTCCCATGGTTGGACGAACTAACTGTAAATATGACAAGCAGATTTTTGATAAATGAAGAAAAAACTATTAAAACCTTATCGAAAATTATGAAATTTGAATGGAAAGATGCTAAATATATCATACAATTATATGAAAAATGGAAAGCGAAAAATCCCCGATCCACTTGATGCCATTGTTGTATAAGACAGAAATCTGTTTCCAAATATAAATATGTATAATATACAGAATTAGCTGAAAGAATTTTTTCTACCCAACGTCGAGTAAAAAAGTATCTGAAAAATCAAATGCAAATCCACGCTCCTATGTCTATGCATAAATCTGAAGTAAACACTGCTCTCATAACTAAACAAATGTAAAAAATACTTGATTTGAGATAAAGATCATTAAGAGTAATGAAGTTATATATAATATATTTTGGCCTTAATGAATTAAAAATATTGACTTTAGTTTTAATACATTTTCATCATTAGTAATGTCTTTCCATGCGTTACTAATGATGAATGCGTACACAAATCATTTGCTCATATTATATTTAAGGAAGAAAAACTTTACTTTTTTCATTTCGCACCATCGAAGTTAACTTATCGACAAATATTCTTCAATTCGTGTTTTGTTCAAAATTTGTACTATTAGTTCACGGTTATAGTGAACTAATAGGGACCAAGCAAATTAGTTCGTTATAGAAGAAGTTCGTTATATCAAAGGTAAAGAAACAGGTAGGTTTTGTGTCCTTTTTGCCTATTTCTTCTTTGAAAAACCTGACATTACAGCTGACATTTTATTGTAAAGGTTTGCCAAAGATAGAGAAAAACCAACTTTTTTGACAATTGTCATCGGCAGTATTACGTTCGTTATAACCAAATTAAAATATAAAAAAACTGAATGTTGGGACCAAATAAATAGTTCGTTATAAAAAAAGTTCGCTATATCGGTTGTTCCTTATAAGAGTTAAGATTTGTATGAAAAATATGTCTCAAAACTTTGGGATCGCGAAAAGTGTTCGTTACAAATGAAGTTCGTTATAATCGGGGTACGTTATAAACGTACTCCACTGTATTTTGTTTTCAAAATTAAAAGCTTTTTGAAAGTTTATCGACAATTTGTCTACATTTTTACAGAATACTGAAACGACCTACAGGAACGATAAAATAAGAAGATAAGAATTTACCAAAGCCGTTGGCACTTAAGATTAGTGTTTTTATTAAGTGTAGTTAATCGAAGTGTACATTGAATAGATCAATTGCCAAAAGTCAGTCGAGTACGTTCATAACGAACTTTCTTTTTTAGCGAACACATTATCTGGTCGCGTAGACATGTTTTTCATACAAATCTTTACTCTTATAGCGGACTACGGATATAGGGAATTTTTTTCAATGGAACTATATATTCGACCCTAACATTCGGTTTTCATATATTTTAATTTTGTTATAACGAACTTGCTCAAAAATACACAAAAAATGGCACACAACCTACTAGTTTCTATGCAATTAAGTTCCGAAAAAGCTTTGCGAATATATAAAGTAACTATCTTAATAAAACTAAAATTATTAATTATACCCTACACAACTATACTGCCAGAGTATTATAGCTTTGTGGAGCGCCGCTAAATATTGGTCCTAGGCCCACCTCTAGACATGTGTGTCCGTCCGTCTGTCAATTATAATTTGTAAACACGATACAAGTCACAGTTATGGACCAATCTTCACGAAATTTTGTATGTAGGATGGGTTCTGCCCAATGAAGATTATTTTATATCTATTTTTGTCTGATTTTTTGGTCGCTCCACAGGCCATAATTGAGGCCCAAACATCGCGATTTTTTACATGGAGAAGGGGATCGGGCAAAAAAACCATGTCTGTTTTGATATAGATCGGTCAATATTTAGCGGGCCAAATGGACCTTGACTTTTGTGTGAAAAATTACAAAATTTGTATTCTATAGCGTATATAATTTTACACTTTTTTTAATTTTATTGAATGAAAGCAAAAATGTCGGAAGATTTGTTCGAATTGGTCACCCTTGGCGCAAATTATGGCTTTCAAACGGCCAATGAAACCAACACACGCTGTCCGATTGTTGCTCTGTGGTATTTTGGCTCATTCCCGACGAAGCGCTTGCTTGAGGTGATCGACACTTTGGTATTTTTTTGTGCCAACCTTGCTTTCCAAAATACTCCAGACACATTAGTCCAACGGATTGGTATCAGCAGATGTTGGTGGCCATTGTGAGCTGGAAATGAAGCGAGGAACCTCATTTTGTAACCATTCTTGTGTGGCGCGTCCACCATAGCATTGTCCTAGGTCTGCGGCCAAAATGTTTGCGTACCCAAGGCTTTAATACACCCTCCAAAATATTTTCGCGATAATATTCAGCATTTATTCTGATGATATTCGATTAAGTAAGTAAACACGATCATTTGTTTGTTTACAAACTGCTGGACAACGAATGTTTTCTCATCGAAGAAAACCAAATTCGGTAGTGCACCACCTTCGGCCATGCCCTTAGCTCTTTTCAGTCTATTTTCTTTTGTACGCTTGTAAACAATATAATGAGCTGTAATTGGAAAATTTTTAACAGCTTTCGGACGAGTGGCTTAGAAATGACAGCAGTATGAAGTTGGTTGCAGTTTTTTTCATCTCACCCGTATTGTCGAATGTACACGGATGTTACACTTAAATGTTAACAGGTGCTTACGCATTCAGATATTATTTAGTAACCCATTACCACACTAGAGGGCTGAAATATAGCGCTGATCGCTTTGAAATTTTCCATGAGGTTCCAGTTATGGTCAAGGACAACGCCTGGAATTGACATTTGAGATCGAGTGCATTTAGTAGTATAAATCCCCTGTGTTCCTTTAAATTATGTGGACATTTTGAAGCTGGATTTGAACTTTTTTTTTAATTTTACTTCTAGTATCATAATGCAATTATGAATTTTCTAAAATCAAATATACGATTGTCGTACTCGCGAATCAGAGTAATTCCACATGTATTATTCTGAATTTGCTAACAAAACTTTTTATCGGCCCCAATTTGTATACCCTACACAACTATGTAGTCAAGGTATTATAGTTTTGTGCAGCCCCAAGAGTTTGTAACGCCGCGACATATTGGTCCTAGACCCACCTTTAAGCATACCGATCATCATATCTCGACTAGCTGAGTCGATCTGTCTATTATAATATGTAAACACGATACAGACCACAGTTATGGACCAATCTTCACGAAATTTTGCATGTAGGATGGGTTTTGGGCAATGAAGATCCCTATTGTTTTAGGCAATGATCGGGTAATAGTTAGGGGATGAATTGTCTAAAACTTTATCTTTGTCTGATTTTCTGGTCGCTCCAGAGGCCGCAATTATGACGCGAACATCACGAAATTTTACACAGGGAAAGAGGTCCTACCATAGAATAAGCATGACAGTTTTGATTAAGATCGGTCAATATTTAGCTGGTCAAATGGACCCAGACCTGTGTGAAAAACGAAATATTGTCCGCAGAAATTTGGTGTTCCGTGGTAGTTGTGTAGGGTATCATATCGCTCATTTGCTGCAAGAGAGGCATAACTCAAAAAACCTGATTTTCGAGTTAATGATGCACGATTGTTCGCTATAATAGACTTCATGTTGTGTAAAAAATTCATACGAATATCTCTTACACACTCTAATTGAGAAGCTGTAGAAGTTCCTCCGTTCCATATAAACTGTGAGTAAATTGAAAACTTAAAACGCATTTTCTTCAAAATCGTGTTATTTGGATATGCCCGTCTTGCAGCAAATGTGCGATACGGTCGGCCCCGTCCGACTATACTGCTCCGCTCACTGGTTATATCTGCCATTTGATTTGGGTACCCGCGTTTAGGATAAAATAAAATCATCTTCGTGAAAATCCATCTACTATTTTGTAAACATCTATTCTGTAATAAATCTGCTTAAAAATATCACGGATTTAATTGAATCTTCTGCAGACCATTTGAACTTTGATAAGGAATCATATACAGATTTTGATATTTTTCTAAATTATAGCTATATCTAATTTTTCCCAAAAATAGTGGGAGTTTTTGTATATCCATGGTTCCTAATGGACCGCATCGATTCCTGGAGACCGCATGTGCATCAAATGATTTTAGGGTTTATACGACTTAGGCGTAAATATTGATGTGTATTTTACAATATAGCTATAATATAATATTATATAATATAATATAATATTATGTAATATAATATATTATTTCCTTTTTATTTCAAAATCTATATATATAATTTTGTAATGGGGTTTTAGATTAGATATTTTTATTATTTTCCTTATATGTCGCGAAAATGTGCATCTTTTCACGATTATTCCATATTCATATAACAAACAGTGTAATTTAAAGATTTTTTTGCCCATAATTAAAACCACCAAAACGAAACGAACAAAAATTTGACCGCATATTCGGAGTCAGAACATTTTTCCCAATATATGTACCAAAATCATTGATGTAGAACAAAAACCAAAAAGTTGATTTGTTCAATATGGAATATTAAAAATATTGGCAATATTGCTTATACATATATTTGGTAACGTGCACACATATAATATCGGTCGAAACACACATACCAGAAACAATTTTGACAAAGAATGTTCCTGGCTCATTATAATCGCCAGTACGAAATTTGAAAGGTTTAGCTATTTACTATGATTTATTGTCAAAAAACCCTTTATTTTCGAAAGCCCAAACATTTGATTTGAATAAAAAATTGTATGGACATCTCATAAATATGCCAAAGAAAACAAAACATAGTAAAATTCTTAAAATAAAGAAATAAAAATAACCGAAAATGGTCATTAAATCGAATTAGTAAAAATGACTGGCCCATAGCTAAAACCTGTTCCCGTGGTAGTCATTTATTCTTTCAACAAAAAAGAAACATTTTACTTCATACATATATTTTCCAATGACACACACACCAACACACACACAAATACTTACTAATAGCAGCATTCATGACCAGACGTCGAATCTGGTCTGTAATCTTTATATTCATTGGTATATCATCAACAAGTTAGGCACAGTGGAAGAAAATGAAATATTAAATTTAATATTGCAGTGACACGGCTTTCAACGACATATTGGTTATAAAGACGGTGCCCACAAATGTTCTACCCTTTATTTGATATCGCTTTTAAACAGTGTTGCCAGAACTTCATTTAGACAAAATTTTAGATTTTTTTTAAAAAATGCTAAATAGTACTAATAATTTTAGAAATCTATCAAAAAATCCAAAAATATTTATTATACAGAATTTCGTTACATAATGAGATCTATATTTTTATACCATGTTTTCAGGATATTGCAGCTTTGTGCAGCCCCAAGTTTATGTATCGCCGTGAAATATTGGTCCTATACCCACCTTTAAGTATACCGGTCATATCTCGACTAGACGACTAGCATGTGTGTCCGTCCGTTCGTCTGTATATTTTATTTTTTAAACAGGATACAAGCCACAGTTATGACAAAAAAAAAAAATGAAAAATGTCGGCGGATGACGAAATGTGGGTGGGAATGTCGCATTGATCGTTTTGAAAATGTACATTAAGTTCCGGTTAGGGTCAAGGACGACGCCTAAAATTTTCAGTGATATTGAGATAATGAACCGAAAACTTTAATTTTGTCAGATTTTCTAGTCGCCCATATTGTATGCAGACGGTCACATATTTTACACGGTGAAGGGAGTTATGACCAAATTCTTAGAACGGCTGTTTAGATAATGATCGGTCAATATTCCGAGGGTCAAATCAACCAAAACCTAAAGTGTCCAATTTTTTATTTTATAGCTAACAATTCAACCCGAGAAAACCACATTTGGACATTGTGGCAGGTTAAAAAATTATGTTTTTTCACCTATAATCCGTCAAGAGGGGGCAAATATCGAGAAAAATGTTTGGTATCAGCATTATCACATATATGTCGTGTTGATAGATATAAAATTATGGATAAAGTTTCGGTTATGGACAAGTGTGATATCTATATCTTTCAGTGGATAGCCAACGTTATTTTTGCCGTTTTTTTACTTGATATAGAGACCATATTTATAACCAGAACACCAATAAATTGTATACGGGGAAGGGAAATTTGGCCAACGAAAAAGCATTGATATTATTTTCTGATAATCTTCGGTCTATATATAGCGCGTCAAATGATTCGAGATTAATCCCACAATGTAATCCATGAGTACTCTGAACTTTTATTTGAATATTCATGCAGTAATGTTATGCCGATCGCTGGGAGTTGGTCTGTCTGCAAAAGATTTGAAATTTCAGTCCATTTCGGATTGCAAGTGAACATCTTGAGCATGGTCATGTGGGTTTCCAATATAAGTAGTTGGATGGATGGGTAAACAACCGACGTTGGACGCATTTCCTCCTGTAGCGATAGTGGGAGCATTATACTGTCTTGCATGGCCCCAGCGGGTCTTTTTTCTGGCCCAATAATGAGTTTGTGGTCGCTCATGCAGACATTTTTGCAATTGTTAGATTATTTCCCGTTTAGTGGCAGTGAGCCAATGGAGGCAATTTTAACTTGAAACCAGCACAGCATAAGCCGGGGGTTTCGCATTGGATTTTCAATACATTACAATGCTGGCATATCACATATAATGTATCGGTATCAACGCAGTGAACGCCTTTTTAGATGATTGTTGACTGGTATTAAAATGCTGCGCGATTCAAGTCCATATTTACTACTGGTCTTCTTCTATACATATTCGGTCGGATTTGATCTGGTGATTGTGCAGCATGAACCCTTGCAATATTGGGACGTCTCCAATGATTTCATTGTGCACGAAGTGAATAATTTTAATTTTTATTTGTTTGAATTTTTTACTCAATATAAAATTACAACAAAGAAGGAACATGACAATTTTGTCACAGCCAAAGACAACGTACAATTAAAAGGAATATATTAAGTTGTGGCATCCATTCAGCTAACTTCTATTATCATGATTTTCATAATTATGAGAAATTTGCAAGAACCGCAAAAATTTTCCCATAAACCAAAATCAAATCATGCGAAAAATTCAATTGTTCGGAATATTCCGCGATTTTCAGCTAGAATTTAAATTTTTCCATTCGGAAAGCCATTATAGATAAACCAAAATCAAGTTCTCTTCTAAATATTCCGCAATTTTCCGTTACAAGTTTCAATTTGTCCATTCGAAAAGCCGTTGCGGAACAACTGCACTTAAACTTACATATAAAAGAACAACATTCGATTTTTTACAGTTCCGCGACTTTTCCGCGGATTTTTCTTAAAATTTTCTATCATAAAAACCAATTACTGATAACCTAAAGAAAGTTTGAGTCAAATCGGTCCAGCCGTTCTCAATTGATGCGTTACTATAGATTTTCAAACTAAATAAATCTTGATTTTATGGAAAACGTGAGCAAGTAATGATAGCGATTAATCATACTCTCTCTTTTCGGTTTCTTATTATTAAATTTAACTCTGCAAATTTATTTTCATATACAATAGTTTGTTTTCAAGGCAATGAGAATCCAATTGATTGTAGAAAATTAGCATATTTTGAGAATTTTCTATAATTGACAATTACTTAAAGGTATTATACCCTCCCAATTTTCGCCCAAAATATGTCCAAAAAGAACTACGAAGAGATTAAATCATAAATGTTCGATATACAACGTGTGAAAATGCTAATATCTTTCAAAATATATTTTGCAACATTTTTCGCGGATTTCACTCAAAATTTTCTTTCATTAAAACCTTTCCACTTCAATTACAGGCTACTAATTGAAACTTTAAGTCAAATCGGTCCAGCCATTTCTTTAAAATAATTTTTGCAAGATTTTCGCGGATTTTTCTCAAAATTTTCTTTCATTAAAACCTTCCCACCGTAATTACCGACAACTGAAAGAAATTTTGAGTCAAATCGGCCGTTCTCAATTGATGAGTTAGTATAAATTTTTTTGGCACCATTTATATATATATATATATATATATATAGATTTACATTGGAAAATCAAACCCAACGTGTGAAGCATACTGAAATTTGGGAAATCCTATTTTTTGGAGTAATGATTGAAGATTTTGCTACACACTAGCCAATCTCACACATACACAAAGGGGTCAATTGGCATGACAACATGCATGTATAGTTTGGGCTCCACACACTATACATACATTTATATGAGTGTAGTCGACTATGTTAACATTTTATAGCACAAAATTTTAAGATCTGCTATAATTCAAACATAACAGTTTATGATCTTAGTAATAGTATTATTAAAAAAAAACTTGGCCGAATTAAATTGAATGTTATTAACATTGTGTACATTTCATTGAGGGTATAATATAATTATTTTTGGACTCGGATCATAATGTTTCATATGCAATCGATTGAAGTATAACTCAGTTAGATTTAAGGATATATAATACACTCGTAAAACGCCATTGTTAAATGAAATATATTAGCTTAAACATAACTTATTCGATAGTATGATAATGCATGTATTATAAATTGAATTTTTCTGATTTTATTTATCTTACAGACGCCTCATCTTCAAATGAGGCGGTGCATCTACAGCAACGACTTAAAAGTCTCAGTACGGAATTAGTCACACTGCGTAATCGTTTGCATGTGGGCCAAGGCCCGGGTACAATTGCCAATGGCAATAATGTACAAAATAGCAACAATGCTAACAGTCTGTCATTGCAACAACAGCAGCAACAATTGGGTCCTTTAACATCGGTCTTGGAATTGAGTGCTTCAAGTCCAAATTTGAATAGTACGAACATCGGTAGCACCAACAACAACAATAGCCATAATAATAACAGCAACGCTAGTTTTAATAATTTCACCAACGCAAATGGCAACAACGTAGTACAAGCACAACAACAGCAACCGCCATCATTGCATCAATCGCAACATGGTTCACTATTTACAACAATAAACAATAACATCACTAATAATAATAATAATCACAGCAACAACAACAACATTACCACCACCACAACCAGTAATTGTAGTAATAATAATGCTAATCTAACAACAACAACAACACAAACTAATACCGCCCATCATCATCAGCAACAACAACAACCACAATCATCACAACTACAGCATCATAACAACAATCATCACTCAGCAACAACAACACCACCATCATCATCAACAACAACGCCATCAACAACCATTATTAACTGTAACAACAACAACACCAACAGCAGCAATAATAAAGTAAGTAGAGTTGCCACATCACAATAAAACATTGCTTTAGCTTATATGAAATTCATTCACTACTAATAAGTATTTCGTTTGATTTTTGTTTTGTATTTTCGTAGAATTTGCACACATTCAGTCATACATTGCCACATAATTCAACATCTGGTGGATCGGGTATTGTTTCATCACGAAATACGTCCATTCCACATCCATTGCCACATCAGATCAATGACAAAGGTAAACAATTGTTGTACTGGTATTTCGTTTTAAAAAAATTATCTAAATTTTTAAGAAAATTATATGTCAACATAATTGAGACTTATATTATTGACTATTATATAACTATTATTGAGAATTAAACAAGTAAAAATTTCATTATGTTTGTCTGGGCCGAACATTTTTATACCTTCCACCATTAGGTGGACATTAAAATATAAATTGTATTCGTTCGGTACCTTTATAGCCAATGTGGTTGGAAAGCGTGCCCAAACCAGGGATGGAAAATTCAGTACAATAGTACTTTTTTCAGTATCTTTTTAACCAAAAAAATACCGTAGTACCCCCGTGACCATTACAGTACCATTTCAATCCTGAATTAAACCATTATATATATATTTTTTGGATTAGAATTTGTTATGGATTTGACCGACAAAAGTATGCAGATTAAGATATTGATGTGATTGCAATATTTCTCTTGAAAAAATGAACACGTTTTCGACTGATAACTGTTCAGTTATGATTAAAATTACAAACATTAAATTAAGTTAATGAGTTCCAATTTTTTTTAAATTGATATGTTTGTCAGATACTCAATTTGGCATACTCTGTTCTATCTCCTGAGGTAGGCAAATTGATGACATTCCTAGTCACCGTGATTACTTTAATAATTTCAAGAGCACTTTGGAATTGAAATTCATGTTAGTTTGGGATATATTGGCTTTCGAGAAAGAGGTACTGAAATTAAAATTAGTCAATAGCATACACATTCAAATGCAATCGAAAGAAGCAAGAATTACTACATATTATCATGAGAAAGATACACTAAGTGATATTTTGTAAATCCATCTTTATGAAACTGAATAAAAAAGTTTTTTTTGTATTTTCTTGAAAAAGGTACTTTTTTATTAAAAAAAATACTCTTTTGGTACCTTTTCACATTTTTTTATTTTCCATCACTGACCAAAACTCACATGAAAGATATTTGGAATTTACCGTTGTATGAAGGCTACCGTAAAATGTGGATTAATATTGATACATTTTGGTATGAAGATTTTCTAATTAGAATTCAAAATACTAAATTATAGTAAACTAGCAGACCCGGCAAACGTTGTTTTGCCGTATCAGAATTGCATCAATTTAGGGTTGGTAAAAATTAACGAAAGGTCAAGTTTTGAACTAATTACTCAAGTCAAGTTTTGATCTAACTACTCTTACCTCAAGAGATAATTTAGTATGGATGGCGTAATTACTATTCGTATTTTAATCACAATCAAATCATCAAAGTTGGTGCAGACGTCCATGAGTTATAAAAAGTGTAAATAACACAACATTCAAAATTTTCTTCGATTAAAAGAAAACCCCCTTTCCACTGCAATTAAAAACAACCATAGGAAAATGTGAGTCGTTCTCAATGAAAATATATTTGAGGAACAATAAAGGACATTTAAGTTAGACACCTAGAGCATCTAATGCGCAATTTTCTCCATGTATAGAGATGGGCAGTGGGTAAATACCCGGTATTTACCCAAAAATTGGGTATAAACTCATTAACTGCCGAACCACTTGACGTAGGCGGCCAAAATGTTTTAATGTCGAAGCAAATATAGAAATCCAAAATGGGGTCCCTGGGTCCAAGTTTTGATATAGCCCCTTATAAATTTGTAAATTTTGTCTATTAGACACATTTTACAACCAAATTGGCTGTAATTTGGCACAGAGTGTTCTTTTTGGGTACTAATTGTCCATGCAAAAATTTATGTATGTAGGTCCACGTTTACTGGTAGACCCCATACAAAGGTACCCCTATTTTGAGTATTTACCCAAAAAGTGGGTATAAACTCATTAACTGCGGAACCACTTGACATATGCGGCCAAAAGTTTGCATACATGTTTTTAATGTCAAAGCAAATATAGAAATCCAAAATAGGGTCCCTCGGTCCAAGTTTTGATATACCCCTCATATAACCGTATCTCCCGATTTAAGCTATTTTTGTCTATTAGACACATTTTACAACCAAATTGGCTATAATTTGGCACATCGTGTTCTTTTTGGGTGCCAAATATACTCAAAATAGGGGTACCGTTGTATGGGGGCTACCAGTAAACGTGGACCTACATACATACATTTTTGCATGGACATTTGGTACCCAAAAAGAACACTCTGTGCCAAATTACAGCCAATTTGGTTGTAAAATGTGTCGAATAGACAAAAAATACCTTAAATCGGGAGATACGGTTATATGAGGGATATATCAAAACTTGGACCGAGGGACCCCATTTTGGATTTCTATATTTGCTTTGACATTAAAAACATGTATGCAAAATTGTCGCCCCCTATGTCAAGTGGTTCGGCAGTTAATGAGTTTATACCCAATGTTTGGGTAAAAACTCTGGTATTTACCCACGTCGTTAAAGTATCGTAAAACTATCCATTCTAAATCGATTTGATAACAGAAACCCGGAAATAGGGTGTAAGATGTATTACCGATTCAATATAGTAAATACCCAAATAAATACCCGCAAATGGGTATTTACCCACCCCTTGGGCATTCATGTCATGTCTTGGTTTTAAAACATAGAAAAATTGGCTCGCCATTATTGTGTCTTTTTAAGCCTCCTTATCTTTGTTCCATATTTTGCATAGTCTTATTTTAGATACTTTGGAAGTTGTAACAAATCGGTCCAGCCGTTGCTTAAAAATGTGTTTTTCAAGATTTTTGCGTATTTTTTTTAAATTTCTTTCAGAAAATCCTTTCCACTTCAATTAAAGATAACTGAAGGAAATTTTTAGTCAAATCGGTCCCTCCGTTCTCAAATTGATGAGTTACTATAAGTTTTTTACATAATTTTTATAAGTAGATTTAAATTAATTTTACTTCAATTTGATAAGTTATTTTTTTTCGTTTGACTCCCACGCGCTATTCACGAAAACAGGTTATGTATGAATTGGTTTCGGAATACTTAACGTCGATTTAGCACCCAATCTCTAATCGGTCAAAATGCAAAGAAACTATATAGAGCGTATATATAAAGTTTGGTCAAAATCGGTGCAGTGGTTCTTGAGTTACGGTGCAAAAACACAAACAAAAATATTGCGCCATCTACCGGATAAACTTCAAACTACACAGAAACACTCCTCACGCCCCATAGAGCCTGTACATAAAATTTGGTCAAAATCGGCGCAGTCGTTTTTGAGTTTAGCGATTTCGAACATACATGTATTTTTTATATGGTAGATATGGTAGAAAAAAGTGCCCAAAATACCGAATTCATGGGTTATCGTCATATGAGGACTATTCACAAAAGTGGAGCGATACGTGTCACTTACAATACCAAATATCCTAGAAGTAATAGCAATATCAGTGCAAAATTGCAAAACTATCATAAACGGCATAGAACTGTATTCTGATCAAAAATATATCGAGCCATATTCGCCAAAAAAACGTAACCCTCAACATAATCGATTTTCGTTTTATTCGATAGATCAATAGTTCTCGATAATATACATCATCTCTGAAAATTTGGTGGCTGTAGATTTTACCGTTATAATTTTACAACAAAAACAATTTTATCGTAAACACATGTGATCAGTCTGTTTACATTTTTGTTAAACGCACGTGTGGTTTACGTTTTTTTTCTCTTCTAATAATATAAATGAAACACACAATTATTTTAGTATTATATTAGAAATCCGTACTTCGGAAGCTTTTAGATAACATGTCAAAGATATATATGTGATTTTAGTAAACAACTAGTAAAAATTTCGTTAATTTGAGCAGCTCGAACTTATACCATGTGGTGTAGGGGAGACTGGGGCACCTTTGGCATCGGGGCACCTTCGGCAATCGCGTTTTCGTTATGAAGCTCTCACCGTACATCACTAGTTTCGATACATAGGTATCGAAATAAATAACTGTCACAAAGGTTGAAATCTCTAGCTAATAAACTTATTAGATGCACGGTTTTTTGTATTTTTACAGATGTTTTTGTAATATTTTCATTCCATTTCGTATTTCGTGTATAAAAGTTTTTACATTTTAAGGCAATATTATTAAAAAGTGGTCAATTAGTTTAAAAATATTCCTTTAATATGTTTTGAAATTACATATATAAGATGAAACGTGCTTGTATTGATCAAAATGCGATTGAAAAAAGATATTTTTTTATAGTTTGTGTGATATTTAGACGTCAACGTTCGCCGCTAGAAAATATAGCCTTAAAAGTCAAACTTTCAGTCGCATATTAAATCAAAATAGATCCTTTAGAGAATCTGAATTTCAACGAGACTGATAGCGGTGATAATTACCAGGCTATGACTATTTTTCCGAATGTATCCCATCAAAAGTTTACAAAACTGTAAACATGTTTAGCTAATACTAATTTATTATATGTTTTTGGTACTAGTTTTTATAATTAAGTATCAGAGGACAATAATTAGTCATATAATTTTTATATCTGTTGAATAAGTACTGAGGTATATAGCTCTAAACAAAAAGTGGCGAAGGTGCCCCAGTCTCCCCTATATATAAAATACCTGAAACCCTTAGGGCTTTAGAGATATGGCGGGTTATTCCACGAAAATGTTTTAGTATATTTAACACAAATAAAAGCACACTCGTTTAAAAAACTGGCTCATTGCCAAAAATTCCCAGAATAACAATTATTTGGTGGGTCCGTTATATGGGGGCTATTCCAATGTTTACAATGGAATTCGAGGTATTGCAAACAGAATGACAAAATTAATATACTCTCCACCTAATGGTATAAGTCGATCAAAGATTCACATACATGAAACCGATAGGAGGATAAGATATTTAAAATAATAGATGTTTTGAAATTTTATTTAAACTAGCACATATTTAATATGAATTACGTTATTTTATTTGTATCTTTTGTTATGTTAGGATTTTTATTTAAAGTATGATATTTAATTTAAATTAATTGAAAATATTTATAAATTTAATAAAATTGGAACGGAAATTCATTTTCTTAAAATACATTTTGGTATTAACCCTCACATTTTTATATTGACCCTTTGCCAGCAAGACAGCGAAAAAAACGTAACTCACAAAAACAACCGTAATATTCCAAAAACCCACGTAGAATTGATTAAACTGAGTATTTCATATAAAACAAAACTACAATTCTAAATTTCAAAGTAATAGCTTTATAAAATCTGAATTTATCAAATAAAAACCTTCTCCTGTAAAATTTCAAATTTGAGGGTTACGATTTTTTGGCGAATATGGCTCGATATAGTTTATGGTGACCCCGATGAATGACAAATATATGTTGACCTATGTCAAATCATTTATAATGGATTCTTAATAGCCGCTCAATTTTTTCACAATGTAATATATAACGAATTTTTACAATTATTTTATGCCAAAATTTTGTACGGAGATGAGAATCCCAAATACAAAATTATAGCAAATTTGTTTGAAATACGTACCAATATACCTAAATTTGGGGGTACATTTATATAGTAGGAAGATTCGGACAGATTCTGGAACATATCAAGGACGCTATAACAATTAATATATACTTTGGCACTTCCTGCACGACTTTCGGGATCAAAATAAATTTACGAAACCTCAACAGAATTGAAAAATATAAATTTTTTCCTCTCTACCTGAAATGGGCGTTTTACCAAAATATTGCATTTCTTGCCCATAGTGCGTATGGTTAATAAATAATAGTAGGGGAGACTGGGGCACCTTCGGCAATCGCGTTTTCGATATGAATCTCTCACCGTACATCACTAGCTTCGATACATAGGTATGGAATATCAAAATAAATAAATGTCGCAAAGTTTGAAATCGCTAGCTAATAAAGTTATTTAGATTTACGGTTTTTTGTGTTTTTAAAATTTAAGAAATCTATAGAAAGTACCTTTTGGGTACATTCGGCAATTTTAAATGGGGCACATTCGGTCATATACAGATAGTGCAATATTATTTCCTTAAAATGTTTTTGGGTTTGTCTTTAAAAATGATCCTTTAATATGGTTCATATTTACATGTATAAGACCAAACGTTCTTGTATTGAGGACCTTGATACGTCAACGTCCGCCGCTAGAAAATATAGCCTTAAAAGTCAAACAGTTGCATATTAAAACAAAACAGAACCTTTAGAAGATCTGAATTTCAACTATGACTATGGTGCCGAATGTTCCCATCAAATGCCGAAGCTACTCCGGGTAGGGACACATTCGGCGAATTTGACTTTTTTTAACAAAACTATAAAAATGTTTAACTAATACTTATTTATTATATATTTTTGGTACTAGTTTTTATAATTAAGTATCAGAGGACAAAAATCTGCCATAAAGTTTTTGTATCTGTTTAATAAGTACTGAGATATAGAGCTCTAAAAAATACCGAAAGGTCCCCGGTCTCCCTTACATATAAATGCAATTATTTTTAACAGACTGGCAAATGAACACTCATAATTTTGAAGACTTCAAAACGAGGAAAATAATTTGATATAAGTTTGTTGTTTTTTTTTTTTTTGAGATTTTTTGCCCTAGACAGCCTTAATTTGTCTTAAAAAATTCTTAATTTCAATTAATATTTACCCCTGAAAGACGATAGTTTCCGTATTTATGAAAAGTTTCAAAAAATTAAGGCTTCGTCTGTCTAAGCTTCTTTTCGAATGCGGACATGGTTACAGCTCACTGAAATATTATTACCATCATAATTTTGTATTAACAAAAAATTACAATTTTTAAGTATGTACTTAAAGTTTCGAATCATATAAAAAGGGGTTCCTTAAATATTATCATAAAAAATAATATGTATTTTTTTAATTTTTTTCGAATAACTTAAATTTTATTAAATAAAATATTTAATTGCACATTATAAATAATGAATTATTTTGTTGTTGCTTTTCTTTAGCGCCTTCCTCTTCATCGGCCCAAAATTTTATGGATTCCATTGTAATGCCAGTTTTATCCACCTCGCTCAACACAACATCACTAAATTACAACTCAAACACTCTACCAATGCGATCATCCAGCTCGCATGCATCACAACTGCAGCATCAGAGCCAACATAATTTACAACATTCGCACCTGCATCATCACCAGCCATCATCACACCATTCCAACGGCACCAATCAACATCAACAACAGTTTCAGCAACAGACAGCACAGCACTCGTCACATCATCAACAGTTGCAGAATCATCATCAGCAGCAGCAACAACTGCCCTTCATACCCATACAAAAACATTTGAATCCTTGCAGTGGTATCAACACTCTACCCATCTCATTCGCAAATTGCCATGCTCGACCTAACGGTAACGCCCATCAAAATATTAATTATCGATCGAACCAATATGCCAATCAACTACACCCTACTATAAATACCAATGGTAGCTTTGGTGGAAACATTCCTGGCGTGATTGAGAGCTTTCCATCTGGAGGTCAGACAAAACAGCCGCATGAGTTGGATGATCTAATTCATCTCTCGGGGCCATTAACTGAGGATGCTGTAATGCGAACATTGCAGGCTCGTTTTCATGACAATTGCTATTTTGTAAGTATTTATAATAGTTATGTATATTTTACTAAAATGATAAATTTACATATCCAGACAAATGTACAGATTTGTAATAGGGAGTGAGATACAAAGGGAAAATGTCTTCGTACCAAGATACACATACATATGTGGCCCCTACATTTTGAAGAACCATAAATCACAATCACATACCATATCAATGGATATATTCTCCAATTTTTAGTTTATTTAATTTAAGTTTTAGAAGAACTCACGGAGAGGAAGATGTAGGATATCGTACTCCACTTATAAATATATCCTCGAATAATTCGGATTAGTGCCAACCATAATTTCTAAAATAGTATAATAAAATTTATTTTCGTTATGATAATTAAAACCTATATTATGAATAGGTGGTTTATTGTATACAAATATCAAAATAATTTTATGTAGAAAAACAAAAAAAATGTTCTCGCTCAGTTATCATAGACTCAACATCCAAAGTTCAGGCGTAAATTACCCAAGATAGACGACATCATTACGAGAAATGACAACTTTATTTCAGGTGGCAGGAACAGAAGATTTTTCATGAACTCACACACTGTGAAGTGGGAATCGAACCCACTAACTTCTGATTGTAAAGTCGGCACGCTAGCATCCGACCTACTCGCCACATTTTAGCAGCCTCACAACAGCTTTTATGAATTTGTGGCTATAAATAGAACAAAACATGGTGAATACGAACACATTTATTTTATACGAAACATTTTCACGGTGATCATCTTATATACCGATATCAACATTGTAGAGTTTGATATGGAGAGTTTTTTTTATTCTACTTGAGTTAATTTCACCAATGTCCCATAACGATTGCACTATGTATTATGTCTCGACTAAATACAATAACAGGGTGTGATTCGTGCGCATTTTGAACTGTGTAAATTCAGAAACCTCAATTAATGTTGGGTAACGTATGTTTTTCTTACAAGAATATAAAGTTGAACATTTTCAACAATGACAGAAAGCTTGTATAGTATTATAATATTGAACCGAGACCCCATAAAGATTAAAAATTCTTGATCGGAATAAAATTCCATGTCGATTTAGTCATGTCAGTCTGCTCGTATTTTTAAATCAGTATAGAGCTCACAATATTTAAGTAGAGCATTGAAATTTTGTACATTGCCACTACTCCTGATGTTTGGTATTGAGAATGGATTTTTAGGATAGCTCCCATATAACGATACCTTCATATTTGGTATTTTCAAGGTTTTAGGCACGTTTTTCAACCTTCAATATTTAATGATCAATATTGGTACACTTTTTAGGTTAGCCCTCATATAACGCTACATCCCAAGTTTTGGTATTTAGGGGAGTTATTGACTCGTGTCTCATTAATATTGGCTTCTGATTGAATAAAAAGTCTCCCTACCAAATGTGTTCAATAGTGAACCCAGTTTACTTTCATCGGCAAAAATAACAGATTTTCAAAATGAAAATGCGTGCTCCTGAATAAACTTCAATCGGATTTTCCTGTTTTTGGGGTTTATGAATGGATAATATTGAGTATTTCCCCTATTTTCCGATGAATTTTGATAGCTCAGCATGATAAAGGACTAATTTTCTCACGGCAATCGTTGTGTGACGTTCCATGGTCTCAAATTCTAACAATAGCTATCGAATAATTATTTTTATACCCTCCACGATAGTATGGAAGGTACCATATAACGGTACCTCCCAATTTTCGGTATTTTAGCGTTCTTGAGCGCGTTTTCAGCCCAATACGTTGAAATCTGGTACATTGGGTTTTTATTGGGTATTTCGTTGGTATTTCGTTGTCGTATATGGTAACACATATCCCTATCAAAAATTTTTAATATTCGCCCCCTTTTTGAGGTCGTCCCCATATAACCCCCTTTTATATTAAAATTGTTGTATGACTTGTTCCGTGTTTGGGTTTGGTTCTAAGACTCTGTTGTAATCATTTCATCTGCGGAAGATACGAAAAAAACTAGAACATAAGGTTCGATAATTATCCTTATATATATATATATATATTCATATACATGAAAAGTAACCCGCATTTAGGCCTAGCCCCTTTGTGGGAGGTACCAGAAGAAGTGGACCGATATTCCCCATGTTCGAACTTGAACTAATTTTGGAAGAAATAAAGTTTGGAAGAAATCAAAATTATTTGAAACAAATGTGGTCCAAAGAAATATGGGGTCTATGACCAATATTTAGAACCATAATCGGTTTTGTAGAAATGCCGGTATAGGTACATTTTGGTATGTTCCCTATATTTTTATTTCAAGTACCTGTCAGTATATCTATGGTGGAGGGTATCCAAAGTTCGGCCCGGCCGAACTTAACGCTTTTTCACTTGTTTATATTGAATTTATATAAAAGTTGGCAATTTTATTTCATTAATTTAAAGTTAGGGTATTCATGTTTACATATTGCTCCTTCGCTGCAAGACAAGCGTAACTCATAAAACGTGGTTTTCGAGTTAATGATGTACGATTGTTCGCTATAATAGACCTCATTTTTTTTGAGTTATGCCTGTTTTGCAGCAAATGAGCGATATGAAAAAGAATATTCATTAATTAACACGAACTTATGCCAAAACCAAGTGAATATTTTTGATTGTGAGTCACTGTACATATACAGAAAATAATCCATATAGGTCCATGTTTTCACATAGCCCCCTATAAGCGTAGCGTTCCTTTGTCTTATTTTGAAGAATTTAGCTACATTTTCTGGATATTGAAGGGTAAAAGAAATTTTGTTTCGGAAAATACTGTATTTAAGTTTTGACATAGTCCCCACATAAAAGTTGCGCTCCATTTTCGGTATTAATAAGTTTTCGACCGAATTTCAAATCGAGTTAGCTTTAATTTGACATATCGGATTCCTAATAAATAATGAACATCATCCCAAAAACCAATTAAAACCAGTAAGGAAAGTAGTAAAGTCGGACGGGGCCGACTATATGATACCCTTCACCACTTTGGGTATATTCTACATATGTATCCAACAGACATAGCTTGTTATTATTATAGACGTAATTCAGTATGCTATGCTAAATTTCGTGCAAATCGAAAGATATATAGGGTCTTTGATGCACCAATTACCTTAAATAATATATATATATATATATCATATATATATATAAATATATATATATATATAAATATATATATAGGAGCTATATCTAAATCTGAACAGGTTTTCAGAAAACTCTGCACACATCATTCAAAACTTAATTCAGTACGCTATGCCAAATTTCTTGCAAATCAAAAGATATATAGGGACTTTAGTGGACTATTTACCTAAAACCGGGCGAAACTATATATGGGAGCTATATCTAAATCTGAACCGATTTTCACGAAACTTTGCACACATCATTCTAGACTTAATTCAGTACGCTATGCCAAATTTCGTGCAAATCAAATTTCTTGCAAATCAAAAGATATATAGGGACTTTAGTGGACTATTTACCTAAAACCGGGCGAAACTATATATGGGAGCTATATCTAAATCTGAACCGATTTTCACGAAACTTTGCACACATCATTCTAGACTTAATTCAGTACGCTATGCCAAATTTCGTGCAAATCGAAAGATATATAGGGACTTTGGTACAACATTTACCTTAAATCGGAGGAAGATATATACGGGAGCTATATCTAAATCTGAACCGATTTTCACGAAACTTTGCACACATCATTCTAGACTTAATTCAGTACGCTATGCCAAATTTCGTGCAAATCCAAAGATATATAGGGACTTTGGTACAACATTTACCTTAAATCGGAGGAAGATATATACGGGAGCTATATCTAAATCTGAACCGATTTTCACGAAACTTTGCACACATCATTCTAGACTTAATTCAGTACGCTATGCCAAATTTCGTGCAAATCCAAAGATATATAGGGACTTTGGTACAACATTTACCTTAAATCGGAGGAAGATATATACGGGAGCTATATCTAAATCTGAACCGATTTTCACGAAACTTTGCACACATCTTTCTAGACTTAATTCAGTGCGCTATGCCAAATTTCGTACAAATCGAAAGATATATAAGGGACTTTGGTACGCCATTTACCAAAAATCGGGCGAAACTATATATGGGAGCTATATCTAAATCTGAACCGATTTTCACGAAACTTGGCACACATCTTTCGTGGCTCAATTCTGTACGCTATGCCAAAATTTCGTGCAAATCGAAAGATTTTGAGGGTCTAAAGCCCGTAAATCGGGCAAAAATATATATGGGAGCTATATCTAAATCTGAACCGATTTTTCCCAATTTCAATAGGATTCGTCCTTGGTCCAAACAAATGAGCTGTGCCAAATTTCATCCAAATCGGATCATAAATGCGACCTGTACTTTTTTTACAATTTAACATGGACAGACGGACAGGCGGACGGACGGACATGCATAAATCGACTCAGAAAGTGATTCTATCCATATTCTCAAAAGGAACCATGGGTCTATCTCGATTATTTTTGTCTGTTACAAACATATGCACAAAGACATAATACCCTGTACCACAGTGTGGTGAAGGGTATAAATAGGCAATATTAAATATGTTCCTATGAAATTTTTCATATACTTTGTTACTTCTCCTAACCGTATTGATTATTCGAAGATTTTTTTTAATATAAGTCCATATTCTTAGATAGCCCATATACAGGTATCTCCCTATTTTACATATGCCGATGGTCCAAGCTACATTTTAATACCGAAGCGGCTGTATCCATATTAAAGGAATGTTATGGTCCGGTCGAACTTTACAAAACTCAAAAATTTCGTAATATGGATAAGGAAATCAAATTCGAAAAAGTATCCCGAATTTAGAATTTTCGATGAACAAAAACCTTAAAAACACCAAAATTGGGTTTATGGTGATGACTCGGAATTCTGTGGCTATTGTATCATATTTACGCTTTCCGTTTATTAAAAAGTAATGTTAGAATATTCAGAACTTTGTAAATAGTCCAAATTCAAGAAACCACAAGACATAAGTACAATAAACATTTTTAAATTACTTTTATTTTTGACTTTTTGAAAAAAATAAATCCAAACAGACATTTTTTCTTCATGAGCTCTTCTATATATAATTGCAATAACAAAATATTAAAAAACATTAACTATTTAATTTAATATTGTGTGTTTTAGACAAATGTCGGTCCAATATTGCTGTCCATAAATCCATATCTTCATGTCGGCAATCCCTTGACACTTACATCCACCCGAGCATTCCCGTTGGCACCCCAACTGCGTAAAATTGTCCAGGAAGCCGTACGTCAACAGGCCGAAACAGGTTATCCACAAGCCATTATTTTATCCGGAACATCGGGTGCTGGTAAAACACATTGTTCTATGCTATTACTTCGTCAACTATTTGCCGTCGCCGGTGGTGGACCAGAAACGGATGCCTTTAAACATTTGGCAGCCGCATTTACAGTATTACGTTCCTTAGGCTCAGCCAAGACCACAACAAATTCCGAATCCAGTCGCATTGGTCAATTTATTGAAGTACAAGTAACCGATGGTGCTCTGTATCGGACTAAAATTCATTGTTACTTTTTGGACCAGACACGAGTGATAAGACCACTGCCAAAAGAGAAAAACTATCATATTTTCTATCAAATGCTTGCCGGCCTCAGTCGGGAAGAACGTGTGAAATTAAATTTGGAGGGATATTCACCGTTAAATTTGCGTTACTTACAAAACGGTGATGTGGTACAAAACGAACAAGAAGATTCGATACGCTTTCAAGCATGGAAGACTTGTTTGGGTATATTGGGTATACCATTTTTGGATGTGGTTCGTGTGTTGGCCGCTGTTCTACTATTGGGAAATGTACAATTTATCGATGGTCAGGTAAGTGTTAAAGCTATTTCATAAATTTAATTTGTGTATTGGAATTCCATACGGCATTTGAAAAATGAAATCTGTAAAATTACAATACTAATAAATTGGTGATTCTGTATTTGTGGTGCAAATATGTACTAAAAATGCTATTATTTTTTTATTCACAGAGTCTAGAGGTTGATGTCAAGGGTGAAACTGAATTAAATGCCGTGGCCAGTTTACTGGGTGTTCCACCAGCGGCCCTGTTTCGTGGTCTAACAGTGAGGTGAGTTCAATTATAACACTACCATTGTGTGGTTCTTGTCATGGATTTCGTTTCATAATTGAATTATAACACATTAGTATTTGGTGAATCTGTTGTGGTGGGATATTAAAAGACACGGTTGTCCATTTGACGTGAATGTTGTGTAGTGTGAAATTTTTGGTGAATTTGAGGTGAATGTTGTGTGGCGAGAAATTTTATGACACCTTATTTCACTTATAGATGCAATTATTTGTTTAAATAAAATAAATTTATAATTTTAGTTCCTTTGGCTAGATTTTTATTTGGTAAATTTTTTATTGGTTAAGTTTTTGAGAAACTAATAATGGCAACTCATTTTGATTTGTCAGGGTATTATAGCTTTGTGCAGCCCCAAGAGTTTGTAACGCCGCGAAATATTGGTCCTAGACCCACCTTTAAGTATGCCGATCGTCATATCTCGACTAGCTGAGTTGATCTAGACATGTGTGTCCTCCGTCTGTCCATTATAATTTGTAAACACGATACAGGCCACAGTTATACCCAATCTTCAAGAAAATTTGCATGTAGGATGGGTTCAGGCCAATTTAGGTTAATATTTAGGGGATGAAATGGACCAAAACCGTTATTTTTGTCTGATTTTCTGGTCGCTTCAGAGGTCGCATTTATGGCCCAAACATCGCAAAATTTTTCATGGAGGAGCTGATCGGGCCAAAGAATAAGCATGCCTCTTTTCATAAAGATCGGTCAATATTTAGGCGGTCAAATGGACCCTGACTTTTGTGTGAAAAATGACAAAATTTGTATTCTATGGCGTATATAGTTACTCCAGATGGACATAGACCCGAGAAGTTGATAGTATGTCCAAGAGGAGTGGTTGACCTTCAAATTGATACCAATTATATCGTCGTATGTACTCTGATATAGGAGTTACACTGAAATATTTACAGGTGCTAACGTATTCAGATATTATTTAGTAACCCATTACCACACATTACCAATATGGCGCTGATCGCTTTGCAATTTTCCATGAGGATTCAGATATGGTCAAGGGAAACGCCTATCATTTTCGATGACGATCATATAATAATATTGGTATGAAGTGGACCGGAAACTTATTTTTTTGCCCTAGTTGAAAGCCGAACATCACAACACAACCCACCGTGAAGGGAATCTGGACATGTAATTAGAAGGGCTGTAAAATTAGTTTTTATTGATCGTGGAAGTTGTGTAAGTTATAATATGGTCGGTCCCGTCCGCCTATACTGCTCCGCTCACTGGTTAAATTTGTTTTTGTCATGTCATTGACATATCTTTTGGCATACATCAGATTTGACACCGCTACAAGCTATCTTATAAACTACATTGCGTTGAACTACTACTGAACATTTTCACTACAAAATTTTGTACAGAATCTCTCCGGAGATCAAGGGATATATGTTAAAAATTTATACGATTTTTTATTTTCCCCTCTAATTCTAAGATTTTTATTCTGTTTTGTATGTTTTAATAGGTCGTCGATTGTTTTTTGTGGGAAACCATTGTTTTTGTGGAATTGTTGGTCACTTGTATTGAAATCTCTATGTATAAAATTTATTGCCTTATTTATCTTCACTCTTTGGGGATGATTAGAATAAAAGTTTATTAGTCGTCCAGATGCTGTTTTTATTTGGTACAAATCTAGTTTAAGTGTCTTTTCTGATTATTGCAGCTAGTCATTATTCTCTAATTTATGTTTAAACTGTATGTTTTCGATTTAAATTAATACCCTTATTTTCGACTCCCGTTTTCTTCACTATACTAAATATATCGTACAAATACTCTGTTAGTATCCTTGGTTTTATAGTCATATTTTCTATAGAATCGTCCAATAATTGCACCGACATTACGTCAGTTATGGTTGGTGAACCCTTTCCGTTGTTCATACACCTTGTCTTAAAATATAAAATATTTGGAGTCTATATACAAAGATTCAGTATGTATATAAATAAAAATGTTTTGGTATTCTGGTATAGTCTTTCAATATATTAAATTTAATGTTAGATTTGTTTAAGGTTATTATTTCCATTTTCTGGTTAAGTAATTCACCTTTATGAATTTTTTAGGACTCACAATGCACGCGGACAACTGATAAAATCAGTTTGTGACGCCAACATGTCTAACATGACGCGTGATTCCTTGGCAAAGGCTCTCTATTGCCGTACTGTTGCCACAATTGTCAGGAGAGCAAATAGCCTGAAGCGTTTGGGTTCAACATTGGGCACACTAAGTTCAGATTCCAATGAATCAGTACACAATCAAGGCGATATTGCATCACAACATGCTTCCACTATTGGCGGAAATTCCGGCTCCAAATCAATGGCTGCCCTTAACAATGCAGTACGCCATGCCACGGATGGATTCATTGGCATCCTAGATATGTTCGGATTTGAGGAACCCTCACCACATGCTCAACTGGAACATCTGTGTATCAATTTGTGTGCCGAAACAATGCAACATTTTTATAATACTCACATCTTTAAGAGCTCCGTTGAATCATGTCGGGATGAGGGAATCGTTTGCGATACCGAAGTGGATTATGTGGATAATGTTCCATGCATCGATTTGATATCTTCGTTGCGCACTGGACTGCTGAGTATGTTGGATGCGGAATGTGCCGCCCGCGGTACTGCTGAGAGTTATGTGTGTAAAATAAAGGTGCAACATCGTAATTCACCTAGATTGGAAATCAAGCACACCACTGAGCCTCATGATCCACGAATGTTCATGATACGTCATTTTGCCGGTCGAGTGGAATACGATGCAACAGATTTTCTGGATACAAATCGTGATGTAGTACCCGACGATTTGGTTGCGGTATTTTATAAGCATACGTGTAACTTTGGTTTTGCCACACATCTTTTTGGATCCGAACTGAAGGCGCTGTATGCCTTGCAAAGTGTCCCCCGTGGTTTAAGTTTCCGCATAGCGCCAACATCACACACAGATCTACTGAATGGTGACGAACCGGTATCAACCTTAACTCAAGACTTCCATACACGTTTGGACAACCTTTTACGTACTCTGGTACATGCACGCCCACATTTTGTACGCTGCATCCGCAGCAATTCAATGGAAGCAGTTGGTTGTTTTGAACGCATGACAGTTGTCAAACAAATACGCTCTCTGCAAGTCCTTGAAACGGTCAACCTTATGGCTTCGGGATTTCCCCATCGTATGCGCTTTAAACAGTTCAATGCACGCTACCGTATGTTGGCGCCATTCCATTTGATACGTCGAAACGAGGATAAAATGGAAGAATGTTGCAATATAATATTGCAACATGCTATGGAAAATCCTCCCGTTGTTGAGGGCTCCGTTACATTGGGCTGGGCACCGGGAAAACGTCATGTCTTCTTAAGCGAAGGAATTCGCCAACATTTGGAACATTTACGTACGGAAATACGTAACAAGAGTGCAACACTGATTCAGGCCACATGGCGTGGTTGGCAGTGGCGGAAGAAAATGGGTGGTGTTAATCATCGAGTAATCAATAATGGAACTGGTGGGCTTATGACATCTCCATCGGCTAAGCTTAATAAATTGCATGGACACAATGGTATAAATAGTGGAGGTAAGAAATATTATGGTAACTTACTTTAATGGTGGTATATTACATTTGTTATTTGAGTTCAATCAATTGAGGACCCAATATAATTTTTAAGGATTTAGGATGTCCAGGTCAAAGCATGGCCTATAATCAAGGCCTACCGGGAGCCAATTAATGTCTAAGTCTTCTTTTGCTGTCATTTTTGTCTTTAAATTAGTATTTATGCTAAGAACAAGAAGAAAAAATGACAAACGTAGTCTTTCAAATTCTATGACTTTGGTTTACTCTTTTCCGGAAATGCCCATATGTATCTGTGGTATATAATAGAAAATAAAATCAATCAGTTTTTTGATGCAGCGAGTTTTGTCGCGTCTTGTTGATTACGTTGTCTAGAGTCACAATTGCAGAAAACATATCGTCATCCGTTTCTTTGCCTGCAATAGTGACATTGTCGTCAAAGGGAACGTATTCGTCGAAGCTGATATGATTTTCTCCATCTTGAGGTACGCGTTTCCATACGGCTACTTTGGGTTCAATACATGGTTCTTCACTTACTAATATGGTCCTTTGTCGAAAACAGGTCTGAATCGTGGATTGGCTAACATTTTTCCAGGCCTTTTTCATCGCGTGCAAGATTGTAATTTTGTGTTCATTTTTATCTTCAATGCAGTCTAAGAGTTGCATTAAGACTTCATTGTGATAGAAAGATTTAATTGTTTATGAGTGGCTGAAGCAGAGATTTAGGCTGACTATTTTGTTATTTACCATATTACCAAACAAAATGCCTGTCATCCCCGAATTTTTGTTCGGACGATAGTCCATAGGAAATGAATTAATATTTTTAATGAATCTTGGGTTCGCTGACTTTCCGATCATTAAAGGTTTCCACTTTTCAGTGCCATCCATATTAGCAGCAAACAAAAATGTGATTCTGTCCTTACTTGTTTTACCATTATGGCACGTATCATACTTGAAACACATTGTTCTGTCACGAAGGCATTTAAAAAACAGCCCCGTAAAATATTTTAGGGTTCATAGTTTTTAATGAAGTCCCTGGCGCTTTTACGAATTATCGAAGAGGACCGAAATATATGGGATTTTTAAGAATTATCACGATTTTTCCTAGGGACCGGTATTTTGTTACGCATAAGCACTATACATGCTAAACAAACGATATTGAAATGACACAGAGATTCTAATATATCTGTAAATCCTGAATTTATAATAACTCCATTTTTTGTTTTCAAATATTTTTGCATAAAGCGTTTCTAAATAATATATGTTTTTTATTAGAATATGTTTTCACTTCATTAAGACGTCATCACATGGCATCTGCAAATGTATGGAATTTTTCTCCCATAAATAACTTCAATTTGTCATTATTTATAGTGATTTTTAATGTTATTTTCTGTTCTTCCTCTATTATCTGCAAGTTTTAGCCACAATGCCAACACGAGGAACAACATCGACAACAATTACAGCGAATGCTTCGATTGGCGTCAATGCATTATCAGCATCGTTGCCGCGCTTATCGGCCAAAACCACAAATCCTGCAGGAACAGGAGGAAGCAATGTCACGAGACCAAGACCACAGCCAATTGCTGGTACTCCGCCACCAGATCCAAATGAAAAATGTGACACAAAGATAATACAACAAACATGTAGCCTTTTCGGATTAGATTTGGTAAGTAACGAGGACGTGTATATTGTTACTGGTCATGACATAAAATGACCTCTTTTCCTTAAGAATGAATACATTGGTAAATATTGACTGGTGTGGACAATGCATCGCACAACAATAGATTGAAGTCGCATTGAGGTTGTATTTTAAATTATTTTATTTATAGATTAAGTTTATGGAACTTACAAAAAATGTCTCAAGAATGTTTACTATAGATTTTAAATCTATATTAAAGTGACATTTAATGTCACATAGATTCTGTATTCCCTTTTACATAAAATTTCTAAAAAAACTATTCGACATTAAAATGTGCTAAATGAAGCCGAAGTTATCCCGTTAAATAATTTTGGAATAAATTGCAATGTACCAACAAATCTATCAATTTGTGACTGAACATGTTACGCGTTCTGATAAAAGTTAATACTCTGTTGGATATCGTTTTTGTTTTTATTAGCCTCTACTACATCGTTTTAAATCGTGTGGTCGAAAAAGTAGTATCTTTGAGATTATCCAATTATTTGAATATCAATTCCGGATAAAAGTTCTGTATTGCGTGCTACAAACGAATGCAAAAACATTACCACATATATTTCCTAATACGAGACTTAAAGTCATGGGTGGTCACTTAGAACTTAATTTTGCTCCAAAAAATGCTCACGCCAATCTTGGTTGGTCAGCAGTTAATATGTACATTGTATCATATTTTTGAGGATGATCGAACAGCATACGTAATGCACCCTTTGGTACACGTATTCCCTTCTGGAAAAATTCTAAACTTTTTTATATGACACAATTTGTTTGGACATAATTTCATCCATTCTGTCCAATATAGTCATCAGGGGTTTCTGTGTTCACTACTGTTGGTTGATTATATGGATTAATTTAAATACATATATTGTAAAATGACAGATAGACTTAAAATGCCAGAGCATTTTCTTGACTATCAATATGAGACTTGTTCCTGTTTTGATTTACTCCTTCGATTATTCTTGCCCCTGTTGGCATCTTTTATCACGAGGCAATCTACTTTGTAACTGGTGCATCGGGCAGATAATCCAATACTTTTCTTGACAGGACCTGTTATTGGGCCAGTGCTGATATATTCTTCATTATCAATATCTTTTTACATATAATGATTATATAGGTTTTTCCTCTTTTGGAGTATAAGCATAGAAGGTATATTTTAATTCTTTCAATACTTTCTTATTTTTAATTGGGTTATTGTATTGTGTTGTATCCAGGGTTTGCTCTCCAGTCGTATCTTTGATGCCTTCTGTGATAAAACATGAGGCGGTTATCGTCATACAAAAGACCCTCATCGCGTAGCTTTAATAAAGCTGCAGGAGGCAAGTACCTCCTGGGGAGAAGGTCTAATAGGTCCCCGTTTAATTGGAGGATATCATTAACTAGCATATTGTCGATGAATTCACACGATTGCAGGAACTTAAGAGCTCCTTGCATCATATATGCATCGATGCGTTTGAATTTAACGTCTCCTTTCCATCTGGGTTACTATCGGCCTAACTACCTGCTGATAAATTAGTAATTTTACCTCGTTTGAGAGAGCTCCTGATGTCAGCTTTTAGTACTGCATATCTGTCCGGATATAATGTACTTCGCAACGTAAGTTTCATCCTTTTGCGTTCTTGCATAAAACGAATAATATTTCGTGACAATTCTTCTAGTAATGGGCTACGGCATTAAATTTTTGGTACTGACAATTTAATTGCGTTTTGAAAAGTGGAGGTAAGTCCTTCAATACAAGAATCTATTTCTGCTACATTTACATTTCTATTTATTGGCAGAAAATTATTACCAATATTATTTTAAATTTCCCTCCTAAATCTACGAATATTGATCCTATCGAAATTGAAATAGGATTGCGCCTCAGCGGATTCAGTGCTGCCAACAAACATTTTCATCTCGACAGCCATATGATCGGACTTAAAGTAATGTGTTGGCAACAAACGAGAGTAATACATGGTGATATTAAAAAATAGTCAATAAAATATCCGTCTGTTCTGTTAGGCCTAGTTGTTGGCTTTGACGTTGGGCATAAGCATAGTGTTGGGCAGTTTAATAGATAATTATATAATATATTCCTCTACGGTTTGTGACAAAACCCCCCAATCCGGATGCTTCGCATTCAGGTCGCAACCAATGATAATTTCATTGTTTGAACCTAAATGTACGATTTCATCCAGATGGGTGGGGTAAAGTTGCTCCTGTGGTTGAAGGTACATGGACACAAAAATTATGTTTGAACCATTAGGTCTAAAAATGGCGCAGCAGGATTCAATGTTGCCGGTTTTTATACTAATAAGGATAACAGTACCCCCTCTACACTGCATGTAAATTGTGTATCCATCAATGCAAAATCTATGTCAGTTATTAAGTTTGTGCTTAGCTATGACAAAACATCGTTGAATTCGTCCAAATCTATAAGTAGTTCAGCTAAACTTTGTCCTAAGTAGGATTTATAATGTAATCCTTATATCAGCCGTATTTGGCGTTTTATTTAGGTTTATTGAGGTTAGTGTTGGCCCCGAATTAATAAGCAAGGATGAACGAATAATAAATGAGAACGGAATTCCATTACGAACTTCAGGCAACCTTCGCTTTCTTGAGTGCCTATTTTTTCAGCCCTATTTTGGAGTGTAGCCTGAATCCTAGGGCATTCTTTGGAATTAGCTGGGTGACCTTCAGCACCACAGTTTGCACATTTCAAAATAAATTTCTTGGCTTCTTCTTCTGGCAATTTTTCTAAAATTTTCTTGCTAGGGATTAAACATTTGCCAGGTCCATGGTCCTACGAGCATTTCACACATTTGTATGTCATACCGCAGTTATGTTACACGTGGCCTGGCCTTTGACAATTGTGGTATTGTTCCGCCCTTTGTCTTTTACAAATGTGACGTCATTGTGTATAATTTTCTTTAATTTATAAAATCTCATATCTGTGGATCTTCCTAATTTGAAGATCCATTTGTCATCAGCAATACAGTAGCAATTGAGTAGATTGGGGCATGAGAAGGACATGAAATCTTCAATGCTATGTTTAGAGTATAGATGCGATAGTCCACTGGCTACCATAGAAATTGGCACCAAAGGTTTAGGAGTGTGAGTATGGAATTTGTATCTCCTTTCCATTAATAAATGGAAGTTCTCCAATCCGTTTATCCTCAGGGACATAAGGTTGGTTCTTAACATTTTATAGAAAAGTTTTCCCTACTAATGTATCTATCCAATATAGTAGTAATTTCTACAAAGCCTACACCTTGTCATTTTCATAGAAAATCCACAGTTTACATGACTTCTCTATCAGAATTGCTTGTAATGAAATCATTGTGCAAGTCGCATTCGAGAGTTTCAAAGAAGGATGAGTAGCAAATTTTATCGTCTGTCGTCATGTATTTTTTTGGTCAGTGAAGTTATACAATTGCTACAGGTGATTATAAGCTCTAGGCCCAACAGCATTCAGACCAATAGCGGTGGATATATCGTTCCATTGTCATAAAATTTTGTTTCTCACTGTATTTATTGCAATTTAAGTTATCAACTATAAAATTCAATCAGAACATACATACATATATTCTTTTTGTCAAAAATTCGCTTATACATACTTAATTCTCATTCATATGTAAGTATGTGTACAATCCAGCTAATAATTTGTTATTTTCCACTTCTATCCATTTGCAGGAACGTCCACCACCTGTACCACCATCTCGTAATTACACTATAACTGGTAACACAAAATTAAGCTTTCCACAAACGCGTGTTATGAAAATGAACTTTCCCGAGGACACCATAACAAATCCGCCTACCGAACAATTGAAAAAGGGCGAAAGTGTAAATGTTGTTGGTGCGTCATCATGCCGTGGCCATTTGATTGTCGAACACAAAGGACAAAACTTTCATGTTCCATTCCAATATATGGAACTGCTCAAAGGTATGGGCAACGGTACAACCAACGGAACCAACGCAATCCAAAATGCCAGCAACAACAACAATGGCGGTGGAGCTAACAACAACACTGGTGGCAATAACAACACTACTAATGCAGCCGCAACAAGTGCAGCTGTCAAAATATAACCAAGTGATAATTAACAATGGAGCGTCCGCCCGTTCGTCATCCTATTATGAAACCTCGTGTGAACAAATAAGAGATATGCAATGACTGAGCAAAATGCTTAGAAGCAACACTGCATAGTGAACATAATTGTAATTGAGTAATTTCCGAAAACTTTGTCGCGATGTGTTTGTAACTGCACAAAATTAAATCGCAATGATGGTAAAATTTCGTTGTATTAAAACTCGTAGAAGTATGAAGAAATCGCTCATATTCAAATATCCGATACAAGAGTTCATCGAAACCACCATATGAACACAGATGATAAATGATGACCACACGAATAAATTAAGACTGTAAATATTAAAAGCTACAATATCCTGCATCATAATTTTTACTCGTATATCTAATTTCTATTGCCAGTAAAAACAGCAACACAAAGTATACTAGTTAATAAGAAAATATACATATTAATCTTAAAAATGTAAACTGGAACATTACAATTGCAAAGAAATTCAAATATAGAGCTCACTGGAATCGATAGATGGTACTGAAACTGTACTGTAAATCGTTCTTTAACGTTCAATTGTTCTTTGAGGCCCACAACGTTACCATAACTGTTGCAATCAATGTGCCTTACTACCACTTTACTACTGTCCTCATCTGATTTCAAATATTTATATATCCTCTTAAATATGGATTTATAATAAGTATTATCGTTTTAGGTAAAGTATTTGAGCATAGATTTAAGTTTCCCCCCATTAAGTGCCAATCTACATCTACATAAATATTTGTTTAATAAGTTCAAAAGTTCTTCCATGTATTTTAAGAAATCAACGAAAAAAACGATGGTTTTTATATCGTAGATTTATTAAAATTTTAAATATTTCTTTAATAAACCTTGATTTTTAATTATATCCATTTGAATTTTAAAATACACGGGATAACTACACGAAACACATTTCATGCCTAAATCACACGGTAAGTACCAACCAATTTTTAAACCGCTTTTTATTCGCAGGTATTAATTCCATAATTCTATTTCGATCTTTTTTGTTGTACATTCTTTGCTTAGTTTACATATGACAGTATTATATAATAGAAAACATAGAATTGAGAACAATCTAAAGGATAATCGGAAGAAATATTATAATTAATGCCAGATTATAATTTTTCTAAATTGTTAATTTTGGTTTCAAGAAAAGAGAATGTCTCACGAAAACATTTTGTGGCACACTTCTTAAAAAACGTTTGCATTTATTGTTAAATAAAAACGTACAATAGAAAATCAGTAGGCATATTCTGTAACTTTTTAACAACATTCGACATTGTTTAGTTTACAACAATTTCACTTGTTTTTTCTTTTTGTTTTTATAATAACAAAAGAAAATTAAACATTATCGAATGTTGCTAAAAGTTACAGAATAGTCCTACAGAATTTATTTCGTAAAACCTGAAAAATTTTGCGTCGAAATACCATACTAAGCAATTCCTTTTGCCATAAAATTCTAAAAATCACTACTGATTTGACTAGCCAATTGATAAATTCCACTTTTTGAAAAATCGTACATTGTCAAAGTCCCTGGTGTAGTCATACATTTTTTTATTTATAATAACTTTTCTAAATAATTAAGATTATCGCCGTTATGCATTCTACATTATATAGAGTAACTTCGGGTAATGTGGACCACCATTTTCTTTTTTTGATATTGTGTGCGTAACAACTGTAAAAAATAAAAACAATTTGTTTTCACAACATAGTAGATTTGTTGGCTAAATATATTTCAGGTCAAACATATATATTTGTCTATAAAAATGTTATTGCATTATACTTCAAAAAACTCTTAACCACGAATAAAAATAACTTGGCGGGTAATGTGGACCAGGTTGTGGATTGGTTGGGATAAAATTCAATTTATTGCACTTATGGGTAACAATGAATGCATAAATATATGGGTTCATGTTTTAGAATAGGCCCCATTTGCGGTATTTTGAAGGTCCCTTCTTCATTGTCCAACCGAAGCACCTGTGATTTCGTATATCGAGTTTTCAGAGGATAGAATATCTTCTCGCATATTAAATGCGCCCATGTTTCGAACACGTCCTCATGAAAAGATCCCACTTTTTTATAGTGGTCCACATTAGCCGACATTAAATATTTTTATTTAAAAATAATTATCGGCTTCAAAAATGAATAAAAATTAAAAATCGCCGATTGTAATTACAGCTAAACGTATATTTTCGTTAAAGAAAACAAGGAAACCACATAACTTCTTTATATTCGAGAAAAACAAAGTGTTCGACTATTTTGCAAAAACCTTCGACTATTGTGCTGAAAAATGTTCAAATCACACTTTTACAAGCAGAGCTACATTTTCTACTACTACATTTTCAACATTGCAATTATTTATTAAAAACCAAGTTTGTTGTTTGTTTTCACTAATTAGGAAAACATTTATCAAGGCGGCATTGACATAGTTCAAACATTTTCTTATATATGTGGGTTGGTCCACATTAGACGCATAGTCCACATTACCCGAAGTTACTCTAGTTGAATTCATATTATGAAAACAATTTTTAAAACAACGTACATTAACGTGTTTCTCAAATTTTTTATTGTATTTAGTTTATTGAAGTGTGATTTTGTCCATTTCAGATGATTTTCATTTAAGAGAAACCCTAAAATTCGTATATGATGAAATAACAAAATATAAATTCGAACAAACTAGTTTGTTATTAATAGCATTCATGACACGATTAACGACTTATATATGGTGTGTTCATTATGTATATAAGATTTGGTTAAGTTAGATTAGTTTATGTAGATCTTAACCCTTTCAGTGTAAAAAAAAATTTTGTCGCAATAAAAATCTAAGATTTTGTATTTAAAATCATATAAAGGGACATAGTCAAGGTGTATTTAATAAGGTGTAAGTGACAATCATATGGTTTCAAACTTTTTTCTAGATTGTAAAGAAAATTTGTCAAAAACATTTGGAAATCTGTCCATAAATCTCAGCTACTCATAAAATTGAGGAGATTATGTTAGCCTATATTGGAATGGGCCCTTGGTGCTTAGTCAACACAATTTCCATGATTTAGTCTTTGGCCGGGGATTTATGTCCTTCAATTTTCTTTAAGAAGGCAAGATTTGAAGTCACTCCATAGAAAAAATAGATTGTAATTAACGATATAAACAACATCACAAGGAGCCATGGGCTGCATGTGGGAAACTTAAAATTAATCGCGACCAGGTCTTAAACATTATTTTTCACTGACCGAAAACCGCCAATAACCCAAGAATACACAAATTCATTAATTATTCCTCAAAGAATAGTTCTTGACAGAAATAAATTAATAATTGTTTTTTTTTTTTTTTTCAAAAACTTATTGTCAGCATGACAATTTAATTTCTATAACAACAATGTTGTTTTAGTAAAATATTTGTTGTTGTATCTGATGCATACACCTTATTAAATACACCTTGGACATAGTTTAGAAAAATAGCAACTGTCATTTTAACCCTCGGCGTGTTTCGTCTGTCTTTCAGCAAATACATCAATATTAACTGTGCATAGGATAACCGAAAAATCGCAAAGAAAGAGAGTACTTTTAAATGTCGAATATATTCGACAAAAACACTGAAAGGGTTAAGAAAGAATATTTCACAAATAAATCAGTAGGTCGATTCAGTAACTTATAACGATCCGACAATCGACACTTTTGTCTACACATAAAATCGTTTGCAGTAACGAAAATGTTATTCTGTAAAAATGTAGACAAATTGTCGATAAACTTTCAAAAAGCTTTTTATTTTGAACATTTTGAAAACAAAATACAAACAAATTTTGAACAAAACAAAACAGGCATGTTCAATATTGAAGAATATTTGTCGATATGTTAACTTGGGATTTTTTGGTCTTGTTTATTAACAACATTTTTAACAATTGTTGTTAAAAACTGTTATAGAATTAAAATATTGTTTATTTTGTGGTTCTAATATTTTATCGATTTGAGAATTGTTTAATTTTGATAGTGAATCGACCATATGTATCCCAACAGGCGACGCGTTTTTGTTATATATCTGTATCTGAACCGATTTCAGGGAAAATTGCCAGAGACTAATATATATTTCCTCAGTACGTTGTGTCATTCGGCCTTGCTATGGATCTTTTCACGCAGCTTAGCAACATCATTTTAGACTTAATTCAGTACTTCAGTAGTGTTGGCGGTTTATTTGGGATATTATTTGTATTTTGTTTTTATAAAAAACAACTATTTATTAGTGGGGAATGTATGGCATTGATTGCCGAGGGGAAAGGCAGGGAAGACTATAGTTTCGGATCACGCCACTGATCCTCATCAGTTCCCTTAGTTTTTTGTTGAAATATTCTCCCCAGAAGCTATTGCTTCTATACAAAAAACCTTTCAAACCCAAATGTCTCTTGTAACAAAGCGAATTACTTAGCTGACCAACGTACCCTATACCAAAATTCGTGCAAATCGAAAGATATATAGGGACTTTGGTGCACCAATTACATAAAATCGGACAAAAATATATATGGGAGCTATATCTAAATCTGAACCGATTTTCACGAAACTTTGCCACATCATTCTAGACTTAATTCAGTGCGCTATGCCAAAATTCGAGCAAATGAAAAGATTTCCAGGGACTTTGGTGCACCAATTACCTACAATCGGCCGAAAATATATATGGGAGCTATATCTAAATCTGAACCGATTTTCATGAAATTTAGCACAAATTATTATAGACCCAAATGCCAGATATATTGGGTCTTTGGTACACCAATTACCTTAAATCGGATGAAAATATAAATGGGAGCTATATCTAAATCTGAACCGATTGTCACGAAACTTTGCACACATCATTCTAGACTTAATTCAGTACGCTATACCAAAAGATTTCCAGGGACTTTAGTGGGCTATTTACCTAAAATCGGGCGAAGCTATATATGGGAGCTAAATCTAAATTTGTACCGATCGCCACGAAACTTTGCACATATCAATCTAAACTTAATTTAGTACGCTATGCCAAATTTCGTGCAAATCGAAAGATATATAGGGACTTGTGTACACATGGGAGCTACACAATTTACCTTAAATTTCGGACGAAGATATATATTTTTATTACACAATTTACCTTAAATCGGGAGCTATATATGGGAGCTATATCTAAACCGATTTTCACGAAACTTGGCATACATCATTCTAGACCTTATTCATTACGCTGTGCCAAATTTCGTGCAAATCGAAAGATATATAGGGGCTTTGGTACACAATTTACCTTAAATCGGACGAAGATATATATGGGAGCTATATCTAAACCTGAACCGATTTTCACGAAACTTGGCATACATCATTCTAGACCTTATTCATTACGCTGTGCCAAATTTCGTGCAAATCGAAAGATATATAGGGATTTTATTACACAATTTACCTTAAATCGGACGAAGATATATATGGGAGCTATATCTAAATCTGAACCGATTTTTATGAAATTCTACACACATCATTTTAGACCTAATTCATTACGCTGTGCCAATTTTCGTGCAAATCGAAAGATATATAGGGACCGTTTACATTAAATCGGGCGAAAATATATATGGGAGCTATATCTAAATCTGAACCGATTTTTCCCAATTTCAATAGGGTTCGTCCTTGGGCCAAACAAATGAGCTGTGCCAAATTTCATCCAATTCGGATCATAAATGCGACCTGTAGTTTGTTTACAATTTATTCTCAAAAGGAACCATGGGTCTATCTCGATTATTTTTGCCTGTTACAAACATATGCACAAAGACATAATACCCTGTACCACAGTGTGGTGAAGGGTATAAAAAGGGAAATGTAATCACAATCGAACGAGACAGTTGGGTTTCAATATCTCACTTATACAACCCGCTAAGAGGAAAATCTTCTCGCGACAGGTCGTACATTTGGAATTCAAACAATTTTCGAATAAAATTTCTCGATTTGCTAACAACATAAAATGTATTGTTGTTTGTTTAAGTTTGTTAAGATATAAAACAATGTCAATTGTTGACATTGTTATACATCTTAAAAAGTTATATAATACCCAAGTCGATAAAAATGTTGTTTAAATGTTTAAACAACTCGACAATCGATAAAATGTAACAATCGATGAATGTAATATTCAACTTCCCCACTATAGGCCTGCTTATGAGCTCTGGTTGTCGATCGCATCACCCCGCTCCGTTGAGTTAATTATAAACTGTTTGCCTATAACATGTTTATATTTTTTATCCTATTCGTTTTTATCATAGGTTTGTTAATAAAAGGTATACAACAATTACTTTAAGATACCCTTAGGATTAATATTTTTTCCTGTCCATATTATTGAAAGATTTATAAAGATAGTTATGCGTGTGCGTTCACATGTGGTATACCAAAGACATTACTATAAGAAGGGGTCTATGCACATATAGGTAAAGTGCTATAATTTGTACCATTGCGATACCATTGCGGAATAAATAAGAATATAATAAAAAATAATTCTCCTCTGATTATCTACTTTATTTGCCGTACGCAGTTTTTTATTAAAGAGTATTTTTGTGTGCGTAGCTTTATCGCCCAACTTTCCGCTTAGTCGCAATATATTTTAGTTTAAAAGAAAATTTTGTTTTGATAGCCGTAAGGATATATTGAAGTAAAATTTTGTTCATGTTCTATTTAGGATAGATGTATAGCATATGGGCACTGGAAACAGTTTCATGGGCACGAAAATAATTGAGGCTTAAGAGGTTGAATTTAAATTAATCACACGTTAGTATTTATACCCTTCACCACACTGTGGTACAGGGTATTATGTCTTTGTGTACATGTTTGTAACAGGCAAAAGGAAACGAGATAGACATATACAGTATTTTTCGGTTAATTGCACATCAAAATTTGCACAAATTTTTGTTCAATTAACCGAGCAACCAATTATCCGAACCCGCATAATTGACTAGTTTGTTCAATTACAGTAACCACGTATAATTGGAACTACTAATGATTAAAAAAAATCCAATGTCAAATACAAATTACGCTTTCTCGCAGTTTTTCCTGAGCAATAAACATAAGTTTTGAATTAGTAGAGATGCTACTTAGTCTTTTTCACAAATTATGTCAAATATGTATGTAAAAATGGCAGTTTATTTTTCAATTATTATTATGCAATTAACCGGTGAAAAGTAAAAGAACATTTATTTTTGATGACATGAATTTTGAACCAATTAAGCGGGAAAATCAATTAACAGGGTTTAATTATCCAGGAAAATTTACATGTATAATTCCTATGAAATATTTTTTGCCCCATCATGTGGTTCAATTAAGCGTGGAAACCAATTAACCGAAAAATACTGTAGTTCCTTTTGAGAATATGCATAAAATAACTTTCTGAGTCGATTTATGAAATTCCGTCCGTATGTTGGTGTCCGTTGTTAACAAACTACAGATCGCATTCAATATCCGATTTGGATGAAATTTGCCACAGCCCATTTGTTTGGCTGAAGGGCGAACCCTATTGAAATTGGGAAAAAACGGTTCAGATTTAGATATAGCTCCCATATATATTTTCGTTCGATTTAACGTAAATGGTGCACCAAAGACCCTATATATATATATATATATATATATATATGTCGATTTGCCAGAAATTTTTATAACGTATTGAATCGAGCTTAAAATTAGGTCTGCCAAGTTTCGCGAAAATCGGTCCAGATTTAGATATAGCCATGGTATAATTATTACAAGGTAGGGCACAGCTACCAACTAATTATAATTTTTTCTCAAGGTGGCTTGTTCCATCAAATTAAAATACATATTTTGCGTATGTGTGTGTATTGTTTTGAATACTATGTCAAATAAATTCAAAATAAATTGAAATGTATTCAAGTTTAATTGAAATGAAAATAAAGTTTTTAACACGTTCGTCTGGAAGTAATTACTTGGTTATGGATGAAACAAACATTTTATGGTATTCCCTACTGGATTTTGGGAAGAAATCATAACCTTTCATTCATTTTTCGCGTTTTTTATTTTTGTGTTGAAAAAATGTCAAATAAACACAAACACTTGTTGCGTATATTTATTTAATTTTTGGCAGAAGAAGCCACACGTGCATAGTTGCTTCTTTTGTTATTCACCTCAAGCTGACCTACCTTGTATTACTGTACCATGGATATAGCTCCCATATATAGTTTCGTCCGATTTCATGTAAATGGTACACCAAAGTCTCTATATATCTTTCGATTTGCACCCAATTTGGCACAACATACTGAATTGAGCCTAGAGTGATGTCTGTCATATATAGTTTCTCCCATATATAGTTTCGCTCGATTTCATGTAAATGATGCACCAAAGTCTCTATATATCTTTGGATTTGCACGAAATTTGGCATAACGTACTGAATTGAGCCTAGAGTAATGTCTGCCATGTTTAGTGAAAATCGGTCCAGATATAGCTCCCATATATAATTTCTTCCGATTTCATGTAAATGGTGCACCAAATTTGGCATAAAGTACTGAATTGAGCCTAGAGTGATGTCTGTCAAGTTTCGTGAAAATCAGTCAAGATTTAGATATAGCTCCCATATATAGTTTCGTCCGATTTAATGTAAATGGTGCACCAAAGTCGTCCCTATACATCTTTCGATTTGCACGAAATTTGGCATAACAAAATTGAGCCTAGTGTGATGTCTGCCAAGTTTCGGGTTTAGATATAGCTCCCATATATAGTTTCGTCCGATTTAATGTAAATAATGTACTAAAGTTGTTATACTGCATAGCGTACTGAATTTAGTCCAGAATGGTGTGTGCCAAGTTTCGTGAAAATCGATTGAGATTTAGATATAGCTCCCTTATATATTATCGATTGATTTTAAGTAATTGATGCACCAAGGAACCAATATATGGCTGATAGGAACAAAATGTACTAAAATTATTATAACCTAACCTGTGACAAGTTTCGTTGAAATCGGGTCATATTTGGATATAGCTCCATATATATTTTCGCCCGATTTTAAATATTATGGGCATCAAACTCCTCATGTTAGTCAGATTGACATGAAATTTTGCATAACGTACAAAATTGAGCATATAATTACGTAGTTGCGTTTTCTAGAAGTGCAGACATAACCCAACGGATGACGTACTGATATTTGTTTGAAGTCGATTTACATAATTTTGTCCCATTGTAACAAACAGATGACATGTTTATAGATAGATCTATTTAGATTCACATTTAGATACATATCACATATTTTTTTCATCCAATTTCATGTTAATAGTCCTGTTTAATATACCCATAGTAGTGAAGGGTATCATATAGTCGGCCCCGTCCGACTTTACTACTTTTCTTACTGGTTTTAAAATTATAAATAAAAAAAGATTGTTTTGAAATGTCGGTCATAGATATGGGCAAATTTTCGGGATTTATGAATCAAAAATTGAGGCATAGTGTTTTTTTGTTTGTGGAGGTATTTGTTATTGTTCTAGTAGTTCTAGCTCTGAAAACGGAAAAGCAAAAGCGAGGTAAAATTAAAATGATTTTATATTGCATTTAATCGTAAGTAAACCCCATCCATAATTCCATGTATACGTCATGGAATTGACATTTGAGATTGAATGGATTTCGTAAATCTAAAAGCACTTTGTCGGTTTTACAACAAAACATAAATGACAAAATGATCGCTATAAATAATTTTCATATCTAAAGGAAAATTATTGACTGACAATGACAGCGTAAACATGACGTTGATGAACTTAATACAATATTCGGCTCATTTTAGAATTCCTAGATTATGAACTTTTATGGTACAATTCAATGATAAGTCCCATATCAATATTTCGCACCAACATGTCGATAAACAAAATATTATAACAAATAGTTCTTAAAGACTATAACTAACTCAGATAAAGTCGAAAAATTAACATAATAGCTGTTCATTCGATTGACTATATAGCTTCAAATGTCCATATTTTCCAACCGTTGGCATACGGAATTGGTTGAAAAATTACTTATTCGTAGATATTATTCAATTTACAGGTAAACCTCCTAAAACGCGGGGATTAGGTTCCTGAAAAATGTCTATATTTTCCAACCGTTGGCATACCGAATTGGTTGAATAATTACTTATTCGCAGACATTATTCAATTTACAGGTAAACCTCCTACAAACGCAGGGAATAGGTTCCTGAAAAACTCCGCGTTTAGAAGACGCTAATTCCATACAAAAATCAGAGGTTGGTTACAAAGTATAAAAATTCTCAATAAAATATTGGAACTTGTGTACCATTCACCATTTTGGTACATACAAGAGATGCAAACGTTACTCTATGTTCAATTTGATACCACAAATTAGTCCCATTATTTTTTGGGACACCATTTTGATGAAATCGGGTGCTATAATGGGAAGCTTTATCTAAACCGAAATCGGTTTCAATACAATACGCTATGCAATATTTGATGTAAAGCGAACGAACGAAGGCTCCTCGGTGCAACATATTCATAAAATCGGACGATGGAAGTTATAGCACAAAAAGAAAAAGAGTCCAATGTCATTATTGAACCACCTCCGCTCTTTCCAGTACCATGCAATACTGAGGCCAGAGACTTTCATATTTATACCTTCTTATCGCAAATTTGTTCGCTTCTGAGTCTTAAACATTAAACTTAAATCATCCGAGAAAATAATATTTCTCCACTGAGTCGGATTCCAATTGATATAAGCTTTTGCGAAAGCCAATATAGCTTTCCGATTCTTTTCTGGAAATAAATGGGTATATTGACGGCTTCCAAAGTCGGAGAATGTATTTCTTTAATTAAATAAAACTACAAAGAAAGACCACATTTGTCATTTTTTCTTCTTGTTCTTAGCATAAATACTAATTTAAAGACTAGAAATGCAGAGACTGCAGAAATAAAATATGCAAAATCAAAAATGAAATTCGTCGCGTGAGTGACCGCAAAAGGATATGCCAAATTTTGAAATTTTGAAAGTGCAATAATAATGCTTGATATCTCTTATTCATGTAAAGAATATAACAAGATCAAAATATTCACACAATTAGCAGAGTTTTCCCATTATTTGCGATGATGTCTAAAGTCAGGTATATTTGAAGTCGCGTGAGTAACCGCTCTTTTATGGCTTTTATCTCGAAAGATAAAAACCGGAGGCCCCCAATTTTTTCCCACAGATAGTACTCCTAAAGTTCTACAAAAAAGTATTATGAGATAATTGTAAACAAGTGAAAAAGCGTAAAGTTCGGCCGGGCCGGACTTTGAATACCCTCCACCATAGATATACTGACAGGTTCTAGAAATGAAAATATAGGGAACGTACCAAAAAGTGGACCTATACCGACATGTCTAAAAACGGATTATGTAAACCATAATGTAAACCATAATACAAATTTCAGAAAGTTTTAATGGTTAATTCAAATTCGAAGATGGGGAATATCGGTCCACTCCTTCTGAAACCTCCACACAGGGGCTAGGTCTAAATGCGGCTATAGTTCATTATCGAATCTTACGTTCTATTTTTTTATCTCGCTATCCTCCGCAGGTGAAATGATTACAATAGAGTCTTAGAACCAAACTCAAAACGCGGAACAAATCAGATAACTATTTTAATGTAAAAAAGGGGGATATATGGAGACTACCCCAAAAAGGGGGCGAATATTAATAATTTTTGGTAGAGAGATTTGTTACCATATACGACTACAAAACACCAAATTGCAGCAAATTCGGCTGAAAAACGCGCTCAAGAACCCCAAAATACCGAAAATTGGGGGGTACCCTTATATGGGGGCTACCCGAAAAAAATGGGCCTATATACATAATCTTTTGTAGAGAGATTTGGTATCTATTAAGAAATCAAAATACTAAATTACAGGCAATTCGGTGGGAAAATACGACCAAAACCCCCAAAATACTGAAAATTAGGAGGTACCGTTACATGGGGGCTACCATAAAATATGGACCTATACTCATAATTTTTTGTGGATACATTTAGTATCCAATAGACATCTGCATGAATGTACTCGTACAATGAATCCACATTCATGGATGTTAAGTCGTATTCAGAGTACACAACAACATTTAATGAGTGCAAATGAATTCAACCACCGAAGTTGTGTTGTTCTTTGTGGTGCTTTGTCCGATCAAACTCGAAAGCACAACATTCAGTATGATGGATTACAAGAACAAGTTATACACCTCAATGAGTCCAATGAGTGAACATCATGCATTGTATTTTGTATTCTATGTATTCATTCAACGACTTAACATTGATGGTGGGCATTTATTGTACAGGTACATCCATGCAAATGTTTAGCTTGTACACTCTTTGAAACTTAAGCAGTGAGTAATATTGAGAAATAATGTCTTTAATTTTTTCTATTAAATACAAATAATTGGAAATTCTGGAAAAATTATTTAAAGTTGCATGAAATGACGCAAGAAAAAAACGGCAGAATCTTCCTTAGGGGATATACAAAAAATAGGCCTATGCAGAGAATTTCCCCAAATATTGCAAATTAGAATACAAAGTTATATGTAGGTCACCAATATTGATTACATCTCGGGGAAATATACTTACATGTTGACTGAAAAGGGTCATTTTCGAACGTGGCGGTTTTGTTTGGTATCTCCAAACCCTCCGGAGGTAGTAATATTAAAACAAAAGAACAGAAGGACTAACTAATAACGACTAAATCGCCTAACATATTGTAGTATATAAACTGGCAATTTCGAGTACTGAACACCCCCTACGCTATAGGGGGACCCAAATTAAAATTAATTCTGTTGAAAACTGTGTTCCAAAACCTCAAAATATTGAAATTTGTGAGGTACCGCTATTTAGTTGATACACTGGTGGCCAAAACTAAAGCAACTGAATAAATAACCTGAAACTTTTTAAAAAATAAAGTTATAGAGAAAGTTTTTCAGAAATAAAATGGTAATTTATTCCTTAAAAATAAAACAACTTCTTGATTTTTTCTTATAAATAAGTAAATTTTGCGAGTACAGCACATTTACAAAACATTGAATCAACAAGAGTTCAATTTGATCTTTGGGTATCCTGAACCTTTGGGAAGAGGTTATGTTTTTTAGTGATTCCCTTTTGATTTTGATATCCATCATGCTCCAAAGATGTTTCTATAGGGTGAAGATCTGATGATTGTGTTGGCCTTTATAAAACTCTGATTTTTGACTCCCGCAACCAATGTTTGACAAGTTTTAGTGTATGTTCGGAGGTTATTGTCAAGCTGAAACACCGAAGGGAACTATAGCGTTTTCCAACACATTTGTATAAACAATCCGATCCATGAAAAATCCGATACGAAGAAAGCACAATACCATTATTGACCCTCCTGCATGCTTCCTAGTACCCTTGCTATACTTTGGCATAAGCCTTTCATTTTTGGACTTTCTCCCTGTAATTTTTTTATGTCTGAGTGTTTAACATTAAACATTAATTCATCCGAGAGCTAATATTTCTCCACTGAGTTGGATTCCAATTACAAAAGAACTTTTATGATAGTCTCCGGGCATGTAAGCCCGTCCACGTTCTGTTGTTGAAGTTATATCCAACGATAACTCTCTCACCAATTCCGTTCAACTCTTAAATTTACTGCTATGACAATTTGTTGATCAATAGAGTAACTTCGGGTAATTTGGACCACCATTTTCTTTTTTTTAATATTGTGAGCGTAATAATGGTAAAAATAAAAACAAATTGTTTTAAAAACATAGTAGATTTGTTGACTAAATATATTACAGATCAAACATTATACAATATAAAAATGTCCATCCAACCAAAGCAGCTGTAATTTCGCATATCGATTTTTCAGAGGATAGAATACCTTCTCGCAGATTAAATGCGCCCATGTTTCGAACTCGTCCCACTTTTTATAGTGGTCCACATAACCCAACATTTTTATTTAAAAATAACTATAGGCTTCATAGCATTTTTGTTAAAGTAAACAAGAAAACAACAAAACTTCTTTATATTCGGGGAAAACAAAGTGTTCGACTATTGTGCAAAAACGTTAGGCTATTGTGCTAAAACATGTTCAAATCACGCTTTTACAATCAAAGCTAAACTAAAATTTCAACATTGCAATTATTTGTATAAAACCAAGTTTGATGCTTGTTTTCACTAATTTATGATCCGATTTATCAAGGTGGCATTGATATATTTTACGCATTTTCTTAGATATGGGGGTGGTCCACATTAGACGCATAGTCCACATTATCCGAAGTTATCGGAGTACTGTATTTGTTCCTAGCCATTTTTACATTTTTCTGGCAGTGAGTCAAAATTGAAAACCAGACACATTTTATTATAATAAAATCCATTTAAAAATGATCTTTAAAAATCGAAACAGGTGCAGAAACCAAAACATTGTAATTATAACGGTAAAAATAACTAAAATCTTACAATGAAACAATTATCTTATCCATAAATTATTACGAATTTTGAATTTAATTTTAAAGATCGTTTTAATTGAATAAATTACCCGATTTTGACGAGTTACAAACGTTATAATATGCCTTTCATACTATTGTGGAGTGTAGAAAAACCATAATATATATTCGGGTAATTCGAATACTATTGTAGAACTCGAATGCGCTTTACACACTTCATTGTATAAAACATGTTCGTAGACAAAATCGTCGCAGTTGTTCAAACTTTGTGTGTTACAACATACATTCATACCGAAGTCAACATACACAATGAATACCGTGTTCGTCGAGTCTGAATCGTGGGTTGTATGAATCAAACGGGTACAAATGAATTCAAAACTCTCATACTTGACGCAATTCATGTTTGTTGTACACTCACTCATTGCACTTCATTTCAAACAAATTTATAGAATAAAAGCCATTAGTTTGTATGAGTGACTCATGGGTGGTGTTTTTGTGCATTCATGCAGATGTCTAGTATCCAATATGAGACCAATGTACCAAAGACCCCCAAAATACCGAAATTTGGCGGGTACCCTTATATGGGAGCTATGCCTAAACGTGGACCGATATATCCCATCTTCGAACTTGACCTGCCTGCAAACAAAAGACAACCCTATGCAAAATTTCAGCACCCTATGTCAATTCCTTCAGAAGATAGCGTGATTACAACAGACGGACGGACATGGCTGGATCGTCTTAGAATTTTACCCTGATCAAGAATATATGTACTTTATAGTGACAAAATTAATATACCCTCCATACTATGGTGGAGGGTATAAAAACACAAGAGGTTTTCTTAATAGAATTCAATGGTTTATTTGGATGTTTGGTGGTAAGCGATATTACCATTTGGCAACGATATGCCGGTGCGCAACGATATGCTTGTTGTCTTTCCGAATGATAGTATGGTACTCCTCGATGCTTAAAGGAGGCGGCAAAACAAGTGACAACTAATTATTATTTAAAAAGCGCTAACCCAAGGTTGCACTAAACCGCAGTGCAGACATTTTAACTAATAATTGAAGATCATAACAGGGGTCAATAAAAAGTATTATTTTTGCACAAATCTAAATTAAACAGTTATTAATATGTAAAAGTGAGATAAATCTATGCTTACTACAGTCGGACACGATTGTAGTAAACACTGTATATACTGAACATCATTTTTTCATATGTCATTTTTTTATTTTTAATCAATGCTGAAAAAAGTAAATTTTTGGTGGTTTATATTCTAAGGGGAACTCAAGCCCGCCATTTCCTCTTCACCACTTTTTAGATTTTTTCACATAATCTTTCCTTACACAACCTATTTGCGTTTTACGAGTCATGTTATTTATTTTGTAATCAAAATTCGAGTGTATTCATTTCTTCGCGGAAAAGTTGTATCTTCTTATGAAATTTGGTCCATCTTGACAAATGCATGCAAAATAACCTAATTTTCACTGTCCAAATTACCTATAGTGCGTTGGATGGAATATTTTGTACAATCCATAATGAAATAAAACACAGAGTTATTTTGTGCTGGTATTTTTGTTATTTAGAAGATGTTGTCACATTTAAACATGCCATACTTTATTTCATACTTTACAATTTCACTTTATATATTTTTATTACCATACATAGTCTAATGTAAAATTTAGTTTTCTTGCTTTAACAAAATCAAATTATAGGAACTTAAAATATTTTGGTTTTTGAAAGATAAACATATCCGGTGAAAACAGTAAATGTTTCATTGTTAAATATATAATATTAGCTTTCGGGGACCTTGTTGCCATTAGGTAGCTCTGCAAATGGGAATACTTCTGATGTCGTATTTATTACATAGTTAGTTAAATGCATTTTCATGCTAGTGGTTTTTAATTTATTTCTTATTTTTTGTGATCGGTAAACACTTAAATACTAAAAAATAGTACATACATATATTAGACGTAGTATTACATTTTGTCGATTTTGATTTTAATTTAGTTTTGATTTTTTTATTTGTTTCTTTTGTTTTTAACAATATAGTATATTAAGTAATTTTTTAAAACGTTTGTATTATTTTCATTTTTTTCCGAAGAGAAGCATTGGTGGTTAAAGCATTAGAAATGTTAACGGTTAAATTCTCTAAACAAAGATATTCGGTTAGTTGGTAATAGTTTTGGAGCAACAGTTTAACATTTTCATGCTTAATTGTATCGTGTAGTAGTTTGTGTGAATAAAACACTAATTAAAATGTTTGGCGATACGATTTTGGTTTTGGGATTTTCATATATACACAATTTATTCTAACTTATTAACCAAATCAAAAAAAAAAAACATAAATATAAAAATAATAAGTTTTTTTTTTCAAAATAAAATATAATTTTGGACAGCATTCCAATTGTATTTGAATGATGCGTTGTGCTGCTTTTTTTTAATCCTTATTCCGAACAAACATGATTTCGGTTTCGTTTATGTCTTATTCTTGGGCTGGGGTATAACGTTTTCAGGTTTGGTGTTGGACACGGTTGTTGGGACATGGTTTTGAAGTTATTTAAACGTCTGTTTCCGAGCGACGCCTTCTACCTGGACCACCGGGGAAATTAGCAGCAGCTAAACCCATGCGATGCTTTGCTTCTTGTGTTCCAGAATAGCCACGAGCTAAACCGAAGTCAACGGTACGCTTCGAACTGTAAAAACAATGTGAAATTGATTAAAATTTTTTATTTATATGTGTATTTAATTCTAATTTAATTCTAAACATGTTTAAGAAAAAAATAAATTTTTTTATGAATTTCAGTAGAGAATATTTAATTTCAATATTGGCTAATGGAAATAACCATTCTGTCAAAAACCTAGTGGTTTTGGGTGGGTTTCCGACGTTTCTGACGTATGTATTATACGTCGGAAATGTATGTCATTTACGTCACTGATTCTGACGGACCATCTCTGAGTACAGTGGAACAAATTCCTATTTTCTGCAGGGACCGTAACGGTTATAAGTAATAAAAAAACAATTGTAATATACCAGTTATTTTGTGGCCTAAACAAAAAAATCCATTTTAATTATTTATTTTTTAACGAAAAAATAAACGTTAATTAAAAAACTGATTGTTATTTTTTCTTTAAAAACAAAACTTATTTGAGAAATTTTATTTTTACGCCAAAAATAAAACTCTTTTACAGATTTTTATTTTTTTCGTCAAAAATAAAACTTTTAAGTGACTGCTCTTTTTTCCGTCAAAAATAAAAATCATTTCAAAAATCATTTCTTACGTAAATAAACGTGTAGAGTTTGGTACCGGTTATATAACCTTTGACCTAATAGTCAGGGGGATTATTCTTTATCTAGTATTACTGATTTCATACACAAAATTATTATAGATATTTATAAATATTACATAATGGACGCACAAAAATGGCCAAAACCAAAAACTTCGGAGGACAAATTTATCTATGACTAGCATATGCCCGCAACTTCGTTAGCGAATGTAGGAAATATTTAAACATGTATTAACATATTATTTTATTTTCACAGCAAGCTGCATATGTCAGAAAAAACAATCCACACATTAATATCGACCATAAATTAAATTTGAGTACCATTTAGTACCAAATTTCATGATTTGAGCTCTAAAGGTTCACCCAAATCCAAATTTTCCATTTAGCCCACATTATTTCCATACGTACCCTCTTCAACCATCCAACAAAACTTCATGCATATCCCGATGCTACACCCCAACAATGACCCTAAATTCAAGTTTCAGGATTCTAACTCTATCGGTTCACCCACAATTCAAATTGTACCGAATTTAGTGCACAGTAGTAGTTATTTCCAAAACCTCCTTCCTACCCCAAACCTACACTCCCACAGTCATCCTAAATCCTAGTTTCAGGATTCCAACTCTATTAGTGCACCCGCAACTCAATTGTACCAAATTTAGAACATAATTGTACCAATTTCCAAAACTTCCTACATACCCCAATCCTGCACCTCCACAGTGATCCTAAATAAAAATTTCATGATTTCAACTCTATCGCTTCACCCACAATTTAAAGTGTACCAAATTTAGTACACATTAGTACGAATTTCTAAAACTTCCTACATATTTCAATCTTACACCGCCACAGTGATACTAAATCAAAATTTCATGATTTCAACTCTATCGCTTCACCCACAATTTAAATTGTACCAAATTTAGTACACATTAGTACAAATTTCTAAAACTTCCAACATATTTCAATCTTACACCTCCACAGTGATCCTGACTCCAAATTTCATGACTCTAGCTCTATTGGTTCACCTAAAGTTCAAATTGTACCAAATTTAGTACCATTTAGTACCCATATGTATTAATTTGTTAAACTGAATCCTGACCCTAATCTTACAGCCCTACAATGATCCTAACTCCAAATTTCATTGTTCCAGCTCTATCGGTTCACCCAAATCCAAATTGTACCAATTATAGTACTTTTCGTACACATAAGTAACAAATTTCCAAAACTACGTACATATCACAATCCTACACTCCGACGGTAATGTTACTTTCAATTTTCAGGATTCCAGCTCGATTTGTACCTCTAAATTAAATTTTTACCAAATATATACGCTTTCCCAACTCTCCTCATATCGACCCTACTTCTCAACCTTAATTTGCATTCCAAATTGCAAGTTTTTAGCTCAATCCATTCACATGCTACAGAATTGTACCAAATTTAGTACATTTTCGTTCTTTTCGGATAGTTGTAGTTCGAATTTCCAAAAACCCTTTGGTACATCTATCCTTCACTCCATCAACGACCATCAAACCAAATTTCAGAGTTCTAGCTCCACCGGTTCGCCAAATACAAATGGTATCACATTTAGTACTTTTCGTACTGTTCTAGTACGAATTTCCAAAAACCCAGCCTTATCTGTCACATTTGGACCATGAGTTACCCTCATCCAAAATTTCAAGATTCTAGCTTCAGCCGTTTCGTCTGGGCGTTGATGAATCGTTAAATCAGTCAGTCAATTACTTTACTCTTTTATTAGTATAGATAATCCAATGAAAAGCTTATTTCCCCAATTTCAGGATTGAAGACTTATCGTTTCAAACAAATCCAAATAGTATCAAATTGTGTACATAGTAGTACGAGTTTCCAAAACTTCCTACTTAACCTAAACATACACTCCCACAGTGACCTAAATCCAAGATTCAGGATTCCAACCCCAAAATGTACCAAATTTAGTGCACAGTACTTTGAATTTCCAAAACTTCCTACTTAACCCAAATTCCAAAACATCCTACATATCCCAATCCTACACCCCCACAGTAATCCTAAATTTAAATTTCAGGATTCCAACTCTAACGCTTCATCCACAACTTAAATTGTACCAAATTTGATCCTGACTCAAAATTTCATGATTCTACCTCTATTGGTTCACCTAAAATTCAAATTGTACTAAATTTAGTACCATTTAGTACGAATTTCAAAAACTTCCAACTTAACCCAAACCAAAATCTAAATTTCAGGATTCCAACTCTATCTGTTCACCTACAATTCAAATTGTACCAAATTTAGTACACAGTAGTACCAATTTCCAAAACTTCATAAATACCCAATCCCACACCGCCACAGTGATCCTTAATCTAAATTTCTGGATTCCAACTCTATCGCTTCAGCCACAACATAAATTGTACAAAAGTTAGTACACATTAGCACAAATTTCTGCATATCTCAATCTTACACCTCAAAAATGATCCTGACTCCAAATTTCTGATTCTAGCTCCAT